>NW_017147019.1:848789-873907 GCF_001652005.2 Ceratina calcarata
ACAGTACTTTGTTACATTTCAAATATTCGTAAAGCAATTTCAATAGATTCGTAAGTGATGTGAAAATTGTAGGGAGGCGTTAGAACCCTCTAAATCAGGAGACCAAAGAATACATTCATTTATGCTCGTGAACTTTAATTGGCGTGACTTGACGATCGTATCATTAATTTTTTGTTTTGACAAACATAAACTCGTCGATGAATTCAATGCGTCAAGATGCGCGCGTTTCTCGCTGCGTCGCGTTTAAGAATTGTATTTTTACGAATAATACGAGAAAATCGTTTGAAACTGGAAACTTTCTGTTCTCCGGGTGACTGGTTCGCGTTTAGCCGAACGTTCAATCTAAAACAACAGTTTGTGTTTCCGATAGCGGGCAATGCGCAACATCGAGTGGATGAAACCTTAGGAGACAGTTTATTCTTGAAAGTTTATCCTCCGTTCGTTTCCCAACAAGAAACGATGCTGCTTCGTTGATGTTTCTTTGCCCCAATAAGGAAAGAAGTCGATTCAACGTTAGTCGCGAAATTCCATCCCTATTTTTTAAACCGTGAAAAGCTTTAAATCACGTTTTCGTAAACAATCGTAAACGGAAAGTAAATATTGAATGAAACCCGAGAGATCATTTAAATTTGAAACAATATCAATCGACTCGTCCATTAATGAAAAATATGTTACACTATCAATTAACGGTTGAATGAATGCAAACGTTTGCGGGAAAAGTTAACGGGAAATGTATTGTAACCGTGTAATCAATATCACTCGGATAGCACGGTAATGGTTCCAATAAGGCTCGCTCGAACCCGGTGTTACTTTACCCGATGAGGTAGATGCTTGAGGAAAAGCTCATCGCGTGTATGAGAAGAAAAATTGATTGCTAAGGGCCGCGATAAAAATACCGATACGGAGTTGAGTGGGATTGATGCGTATAAGGATCAATATTGAACGTGAATCCACTGTGTTTGCACGTATTGCAAATACTGTTAACCGATTCAGTGATGAGAAACGTTGTTCTATCGTGTTTGATCAGAAGTGGAAAGCATTAAATCAAACGATTTGACGGTGGAGTTGAATGAAAGATATTGTACTACGGGGAAGCCATGTGATCTCTGAAACAGTTCTTCCATAATGTTTGCACGCATTACGGACGGGACGTCCAAACATGAGAGAATGTTTTGTCCGCCGTTGTTGTACGAAACATCGGATCAGAAGTGGTGAGCATTAAATTGAAGAACACGATTCGACGACAAAGCCGAGTGAGAGATATTTACGTGGTAGCCATATGGTCGGGCATGGCGAAACAGTTCTTAAAATGACGGTCATAAATTTGGGTAAACGGCCTCGGCGGAATTTATATTCCGCGTACGGCAGAGGTGTCCCTCTGTGTGCAGTTTACGTCGGCATGCAGCGTAACCTATATAACTTCCGGTATCAAGCGTCCGCGAATGCCTCGTTACCAGAAGACAAGGTCCACTAGTGCCGGTAATGCCGAGTTTAATTGAGAAAAATAGTCCTCAAAGCCCGAGGTATTGCCCGTGGTAATTTATGCATTACGGGTGCATAGTACAATCATATCGCTAAGTTCACTTCGTTTGCGCCGCCGGACGTTCTGTCAATTAAAGCTCCAATTTAAATTAATCTCCTGACCCGACGAACCTCCGGCGACCTTTCGTTTCTTCGACGTTAATCGGACTTACCTTCGCCTCGTTTAATGTTTCAAGATTACGAGACGTTTGCAAGATTGTTTCATTAAAAGTTCTCCTCGTTTGCGACGCGGACGTTACCTGCTGGAAGATAATAATATCTCAAGTTTACAAATAATTCCTTCTTTGTTCTAACATAATACGTTCCCTGGCTTAAATATTGAAGTTGCGAAACAATGTGTATCGTACGGACCGAAGAAATTCGAAATCCACCAGAGGATCTGTTGATTTTTCCTTTAACCCATTTGCATTATACACTGCCGGCTATAAACATGATAATAGGAATTAATTCATACAATAATTCTAATGCTTAATAGAATATTTTTGTATGTTTAATCATCGATGCAATAATTCATATGCAAATTGGTATTAAATTTCCTATAGTGCTTATTACGATAATTTATATATATAATGGACATAATGTTTCATCTAATGATTGATACGATATTCAACAATTATGCGGAAAATGGATGGACACAGTGATAGATTTCGAGTAGGGAAAGCGGGAAGCGGGATAGTTGACAGGGTCGTGAGGGCAGTCAGTAAGTCGAGGGTGATTCGATCACGTCCCGTTCGGTCCATAAGACTGAAACCGATGACCCGTCCCTGTCCAGCGATTATTTTCGCCTCCCTTCAATTCTTTAAGATGGTTCTATTAAAATACGTGATACTCCAGATCGTAATCAAATTGTAGTACGTCATTCTTCAGATTTTAACATACGATTAAATGTCAATTTTACCGAACAAGCTTTTAAAATAATAAAGTTTAAATAACAACGTGAATCGTGTGTACATTCGTATAATTATTCAATGATATAAAATATTCTTACTTCTTATATATAATTACTGTAATTTGTTTAAAAATGCATAATTTAATTTTATAAACTATAATAATGAATGTTAAACTAAGATTTTGGTAATTCTTAGTATCCAATATTCACTTGACTTCAGAATTTGAATAGAACCACCTTAAACGATTCTAGGGAAAGCAACGAATGTGCAATTCTATTCGACACGTAAGTCAAAGACGATTTCTTCTTCCAGGGTTAATGGAATAATTTAATGACGTTTCTATTGATTTCCCGTGGGCCAACAGCACAAGTTTCCTTCTTCCCAGTTGATTATTTCTGCTCTATTTTCGATCCCTAATGGTATTACTGTCAACCCACACTACTGGATCAATCAGTTCTTGTAAAAAGAAACTTAATATAAAAAATCGTGAAATGTAATCCCGAAGAAATGAAATGAAGTCAGGAGGTGCATATTGCAATTTTCAAGTTGTAAAAAAACATACATTTTTGGAACTGCCATCATAAATGCACAGAAATTCGTAGTTCGTTGATCAGTTTTCATTGGAGGACGTTTGAACAATCATAGAATAGTTGATCATTCGTGCTCGTTTACGATTTTGTGAATCGTCGACTGCATGACAGCGCATATTAAACGGTCGACTCTTATCCGAGTGCAACGAGCGTTGTTTCAAGCCTGGGACTTCCTTCGAAAGATTGTGCTCTTTGTCTCTGGACCGTGATAAAACGCCTTAGCCCGCCGGGGTTAAAGGGGAGGGCTCGAGCTACCCCTTCTCACAGCGGATCATCCCTCGAACGATCCGAATGGTAATCCCCGGAACTCCGTTCGAAGGATACGCGAGACGAGAAATGGAAGCGACGTAGCGCTCCAAGTTTCTGAATTTTGGGTAATTTCCCGGGAAACGAACGGTGTAACGTTTTAAAAGTTTCCCTATCTTCTTAACTGAGCGTTTCGCTTTAAAAGCTTGCCTACAATCGCGTATGTTTCTGGTATTCATTGAAAAACGGAGTAACGGTTTACAAGCGGGATGGGCTTGTACAATTAAAGATAGATAAAATAATGTTTACACGGTGAAAATTGCCGTGCTTTTAAAACTGTTTCAATGAAACGAAACTTGGAAATCTATTTTCAGACGTTCCCGATCCACCGGACAGGCCACTCATATTGAGCTTCACGTCGAGGTCGATGCACCTGTCCTGGGCGGCCAGCCGTAATTCTCATAACAATCCTGTCCTGCACTACGTCATCGAAACCCAGTGAGTTCTTTAAATATTGATTTTACCCTTAACGGTGTTCATCGGTTGTCGCCCTATGGTTTGCGTAAGTCAATGTTGAAACAGTGACTGCAAAAATATATAACCGAACTGCGGATTTTCGTACAAAATAAGAATTAAAGAAGATGCATTCAAATTTTTTGTGCTCACGTTTCAACATACTTATGTCTGTCGCAAATGCATAAGAATTTATTTCAATCTGAGACTGAATTGATCTGACGAATTAAAAATATTACGTGTAGTCGCATTTAATTCTGTAGTAATATTTGAGTTTTGTTCGATGAAACGAGGAACGGCCGTCTGTATTCGAGTGTGTCTCAGAGTCTGATTATCTCTCAGATACAAGGGTAAGAGTCGGAGGCTTCAGCTTCGTAGCCGGAGTAACGCAAACGGATAAAATAAAAGGAGTTACTAGGGATAAGAACTGCGGTGTCGATAAGCACCCTTTGTTCTCCCTCGCTTCTGCCGGTCCCCGTTATCTCCCCCCCCCCCCCATTCTCCTCTTCGCTCTACTTCCTCCGTTTCCTTCACGTAAGACTCTTCCATTTCTCCGACGATTTCCCACGAAGAAATTCGCCATCAATATTTTTAAAGTTATATCGGAATGGAGTTTGACTGACCAAAGAAACAGAGGAAAAAAGTGGTCGGCAAGCCTTTCCCTGTTTGCTCTTTGGCTACTTTTCCCTCGTAACTAACCGGCTCGGTTTTGCCGATAGCGTGCGCCAACTGCGAGAAAGGAATTCGCTCGTAACCGTAACTCCCGTGCAATCCGCGCGTAAATCGGAAACGAGGCAAGCGTTGTAAATAACGTCCTTTTTAATTCAATTTGCTGCGCTGCGCTCGCGATTGCGTCGGCTGGTTCGATGAATTCGCAAGAATTCGCCAATCAGTTGACGCGTGCACTTTCCTGATCTCGTTTGCGCGTCGGTTTAAAAAATGCTAGCCGCGCTCGGTCCCCGGGGGGGGGATGAAAACAAAATGGGATTTAGCATCGAGCTATTTATGAATTCCCCCGTGTTCATTATGATGTCGCGGGACGCGTTATTAAACTGCGCTCGTCGTTCAGGCGTGTTTTTTATTGTGCGCCAAATGAAGGCGGCGAATTTAGGTGCAAGAACTCGGTCGGCGAGGAGACGGAGGACGGGGAAAAGAAAGGGAGTAGACGACAGGGAACGGGAGGCAGATCGTGGCAGCGGAAGGTTGGGCGAGGAAGAAAATTAGTTTGAGTCTTTGAGGAAGGAAGACAATGGGAGCTGAGGAAAGCAGATCCTCAATTTTCATCTCTCTACCACTTTTTTACCCTGCCCGATGTAATGGCCGACGGTCTTTCACCGTAACGCTTTGTAAATAGTTTTAAATTACACCGGCTCGTAAATCAGTCTTCTAATAAGATTCCCGACGAAATCCGCTTTCCCTGCCGTTTTCAACGCCGTCTTTCTCGTTCCATGGAGATCGTTTATCGATACTTCCTTTCATTCGTTTCAAGTCGATGCCATTAATAATAATATTTAATACGGCGATTCGATCGATACCGCGAAATTGAGAGGCCAGCAGCTATTCCTTTAAATTCAAACGAAATTTGTTATCAATTCGTATTCGCACGATTGTCCTATTATTAGACGTAACATCATTAAACTGACAGTCGTAAGCAAGGAGAGGATGGAACGGATATGAAAATGGGCAGACGGCGGTAAAGGGGGATTCTTAATCAAGTTTCTTTCTCGATCTTCTTATTCGCGGGCCATACAAAGCCGCGGTGGAAGGAAGAGAAGTTATAGGAAATAATATATCAGCCGGGTGTCGTTATGGTCGCCGAATATTGAAGTTCCGCCCGCGAACCATTTCGCTTTGCCGCTCTGGCTGGCAGGCCCTTTCAGAAAACTATCGTAATACCTCATAGAACTTGGAAAATATTAGTTTTATAATAAAGTTCGGACAAACTTCGTTCTTCGCCCCGGCGAAGCGACGCGACGGCTCGCAATCATTTCGTCCGCGGATTATTAATCTTCGAGGGAATCAAGCACCGTTTTGACGAGAAACTCTTCTCACAATGCCGTGTCCTGGAGACGACGACGACGACGACGACGACGACGACGACGACGACGACGACGACGACGACGACGACGACGACGACGACGACGACGACGACGACGACGACGACGACGACGACGACGACGACGACGACGACGACGACGATTCCCTCGAAAGTTTCGCACGCCCGACGATAAGCGAGAGAGTTTCGCGGCTCGAATTAAAAATTCGACGTCCCCACGGGAGAGCCGCTCATTATTCTCGAGACGTGGCGCGCCTCCGCGGAATTTCTACTACGCACTATCGCTCCGGTAATCTTCGAATCGCAGCGTCGCCGCTTGCGATTGGCGACGCTTATAATGGAACCTTTAATGGCCCGAAGAAATTGTCGAAGATACCTCGGAAAAAGGAGAGATGCCTCTTAAATCCTTTTTTGTTTTATTCCTATGAGGTTTAATGAACTGTCGACCGGAGAGTAATCGGTCGCTATAGTCGCGCGCTCGTCGCGCTAGACGGACTATCAATCTTCCTGCGGAGGTGGCAGCGGCGCGAAGGCCAATCAATTTCCCCGGAATAATTCATTCGCTAACGTTGTTACACTCGTTTGAATTTTGCGCGACGTTAACGTAATTGTGTCGAGAAAATCAAAAATGATCTGCCGAAATCAATTTAGGATCTCCGGTCCGCGACACAGTTACATATTGTCTGGTAACGAAGGAGATAGGGTTCAACTACGTTTAAGTTTCCTCCAAGTTTGATATTCGATTACGGATGCACGTAACCCTTTGTGCGACTGGGGAACTGGGTTTCGTTTTCGCTACCATTTAAGCTGATCGGCTCGTCTCAGAAATAGGTTATCAGTTTTGCCTAACAAAAATAACTTCCGTCGAATTATTAATTATTCCCTTCATAATGGAGAAAATAGTGCACCGTGAGACAAGATGGAAATATCGAATTCATTAAAATCTGCTGTTAGTCGGAAATAAACTGTTGCATAATCTCGTTACCTATCACTTTAACTCGATGGCTTACCAATAATTCATAAGAATTAATTTAGAAGCCGATGATATAACCGTGTAACCGTTCATGGCACTTGAATCTCTATCCATTTAATTTCAGATTCTGCTTTAACGATTCAGTCCTCACTCGAAATACTCCGCCTCAAAATATACTTATTTCATACGAGATTAAGAACTGTTTCACAGATTTGCTTAAATTCGTATCTAAAATGTATGGAAACCTCGGGAATTGGACTCTCGCCGTTGACGCGAACGGAATCGGTTGACACAAAAAATACCTCAGAAACGATCTGGGCCAGGCCTAGATTTGAATAACAAATTAATGTGATTTACTTAACACGAATCGAACCTCGTGCTTCACCCCAAAAATCAAGTAGCTCGTTGATCAATTTTACCCGGAGCATCTCGTTAATTTCGTTACGTCGTCGACGAAGAACCAATGACCCGTTTCATGCATATGCGCCCCTTGTAAACGCGGTTTGATCAAAAACAATGCCGAGGAACAATGGGGACAGATGACACTTATGAAAGTAACGTTCACAAGCATGCCGGGGGCCTCCTTTTCAATCGAATCGGATCGCGTCGAGTGGCACTCTTGTTGGATTTCGGAACCGATATTGGATTGTGCAAAATGTCGCGAGAATTCGAACGACACACGTAACCAATATTTTTTCCTTTCGAAGAAACCATCGTTGATCGAATATTATAAACGACACTTGATAAAAGATCGAACGGGCAATTATTTTTGTGTACAAACGATTATCCCTGCGTTAACATCGATTTATAGATGATTATTCATGCAGCGATGAATTATTCATTGGAGCCCAGGGAATTTCAATCGGATAGATTAACAATATAACGAATATAATTGAATATCATATGTATATGAACTATGATTGTTATAATCAGTTTATTATTCATATTCTATTTTCCAAATTTTACATTGTATTATTTATTATTGTATATGTATACATTTATTATTGTATTAACCGCGAGGATGGAACGATTTAAATAAGTGTGGTATCATTTTTCACGTGGTATATAAGTAGTTCTCGCACTGTTTTCGTAGTGATAACTTCGAAATTACGTTTTTGAGTCGTGTCACTTTTGCAACGCGCGATGTGAGAGTAATTCGGTGGGAGGACGGCGATCCGGCAGGAGAGGAACGCCGCGATTATCGGAAATGCCGGCAGCTTTCGCAAGGAGGGATTCCCTCTCGATACGTCTTCCACGTCGAGAGGGACGCGGATAAAGCCGGATGCAAAGAAAAGAAATGCGGGAAAAGAGAAACATCCTGATCCTTGTCGGAAATCCCCGGGAGATTTGCCGTTTCCATCAGCGAGCCGCGGCAACGATACCTGGGGTCAGCCTGGCTTAATTCCAGAAATTGTACTATTGCCATGTTTATGGCAGCCGCGGAGGTTAATCGGCCATCGCGGAGATTAGACGGAAAACTTAATTATAAAGATCCTGATTGGCTGGATCCTCGGGAGGCCCGTCGCTGCAAAGACAGACCTATTCCACTTGGTCGCGGCTAACAAGTTCTGGAATTGCATACGGAGAACGTCATGAATCTTCCCGTCCAGTCTGGCTCTAAGTTCGTCGAACCCTTCGTCGCACCTATGAAAAATTGTTGACAAGCATGTTTAACCCATTCGCTGCCAAGCCTAAATTATATGAAGTCATTCCTATTGCCATTTATATTTTGAGTGCTATTGTTTACCAAAACCCTGTTATTTCTTGGTAAGAGCACATATATTATCATACATAATCATTTAGAAGCAGAAAACCAAAGACGAGTATACTCGTCGTTGGCAATGGGCCTTCAAAAGAGCCTGCATGTTATAATATATTTAAAGCAGGACGAGTATACTCGTCCTGGCAATGCGTGACACCCTGCCAAAGACGAGTATACTCGTCCTTGGCAGCGAATGGGTTAACAGTTTCGCCGATTTATTTTTATTTGATTGTAATCCATTGACGTGACAGAAATCCATTTGGCTGAAAAGTCTGGCGTGCTGTTAGGTAAATGAGAGAGTGCTTTTAATTACGCACGGTATTGCCGGCCCAACACGCGTCTCGGCGCCCCTTTCATGATAATTTAAAAGAACGAGCGTCGCGCGGAGATGAATGAAGAAAGAAGGCGACGACGGAGCGTCGCGTAAGACAAGCAATTTCACGGTCGACGGCAACGAGAGAAAAAAGTATAAGCCGGCGAGACAGCCAAGGGCGAGTTCTCTAAAACTACCCAAATTCTAGGGAAAATCTGCCTCGATGTATTATCGTACACTTGCTAAAAATTTGTCGCATAACTCTTCCAGCTTCGTACGTTGATCATAAAGTAAAAGACGTACTCCAGAAAATTTATACCACGGCAGAAATATAAATCATTATCGATTCTGGAATATGTGCGCAATGTTGTACTGTGTACTTAAATAAGTCGAACGCGCAACCTTGTTCAGCTTCGGCATAGTGGAAGAAGATAATTGGTATTGTCTTAAACAACAAAAACCGTCGGAGGAATAACGTGAGACCGGTGACGTGAGGAGATTTATCGAGCCGGTCTACGATTTATTCGCCGCGTTTAAATGCGTACTTTATCGAGGCCACCGTTTAAAGGGGTGCGGCCCGTTTCTGGTGCGAAATCAATTTCTCGCGGCGGCGGTGAAAACGTAATCTTACCGGCGGCCGGCACAGGTTGAAAAATTCGCCGAGAGGGTATAAATTCGGCCGGCTTTAATAAATTCTTCCAGCGGCGAGTTCGAACGGTGCATGAAATACGACGCAGGCGTTCGCCAATTGTTTGGCCACTTTTATTAGCGAAGGGAAAGAGAGCTGCGCGGCGCGACGCTTTCCATTGTGGAAAAATGACCGAAAGTCGCGCCGACAACGCTGACGTATAAATCTTGTCGCGGTTGATCAATCCCGTGTTCGAACACGAATAACCCGGTTACGTGATAGATAATAGCTCGCGTTACACGCAGGTTCGATCATCCGACGTTGTACCCTGCACGCGCGTCCACGAGAATCTGAATCAAAGTTAATTCAGTTGGAGCGCACGCTGAAACGAGCAGAGCTGTGAAAACCGTTCCTCCCAGCATCGATCTTGCGATTTTATTATCGGCAGTAAACACGTGCCGAAAATCGATAAAGGCTGCGATAAGCAGCAGTACCGCTCGTTTGCATATCTGCGTTACGGGCGACTCTCTATGGACAGATTAATCCTCGGCTTCTACGATTTTCCCAGATTTCAAGCCTTTTAAACTCGCCCTCTTTTTCCCCAGCGCTCTCAACCCTCTTGCGCCGTGTCTTCTAAAATGGGAAGCTCTTCTGTCCCCGTGTTTCGAAAGTTATGGAAAACGGTCGGATCATCCCTTGGCGAGCAGATGAAATTTTTGACAGGGACAGAGCGCGCTATAATTTACAGGTTTGCGGAATCGTATTTGAAATCCTGGTTTCCAGCCGGTGTTACGGCCGTGTGGTAATTACGGGTTTCCCGACGATTCGCTAATTCGCCAGCGTTCTACTGCGAAATCCAGTTATTAGTGGCCCATCGGAACGCTAGATAACTAATTATCAACGATCGAATTAAATCTTTATTTCGCCGATGGCAACATACTGCACTCTCGGCCATGTGCATATTGAAAAGTGTCGATAAGCCACTGATTAGAGGATTCCCGTGCCGACGCCGATCGCATCCCACCCACCGCCACGTCCTGATATCGACTACGATCGATCGCGATCGGTATACACTTGTATCGCGGCGTCCATTAGCATTGGTCGACTCGTAATTGTCAGTCGGGATTTAACTAACGGAACGTTTTAATCTTTTAACAGTCGACTCTTCGCTTAATCTTCGGAAGTCTGCAATTTATTAAGCGCGCTGCATTGAATTAATTTACATGCCTACCGCCGCAGTCTGTTCGTGTTACTAAACAGAGAGTTCGTCGCGTATTTCAGCTACCGAGGCACATTTCTTTTCAGCCTCGAAAATGCAAATTCTAGCCGAGCGAGAAATATCCACGGCCCTTTTCCCGCGTCGCGGTCGACTTCAATTTTCGCGGCTGCAAATCCACAGAAAGCTCGCCGGGTAAAGTCCGCGGATTCTAATCTCTCGACGGGAGAGAATATAGAGAGAAACGGATAGGAGGAAAAAAAAGCCGCTGAACTCGGCTGATCAAGGACTCCGTCGGGGTAAGCGTCTGACGAATCTTTATTGCGGGCTCGTTGAAATTCGAGACGATCGTCGACGTCGATACCGTTTTACGTGGATATAGGAGGTGCCTTACGGTGATTATCCCTGACTGGTTAAGCTCCGTGGCGGGAACCTCTCCAAGGGATTATCTCTCTGTCTCGACCTCTATACACTCCTCAGTCGCTGTCGATATTTCAAAGGTCTTATCTTCTCCTTCGGGATATCCATTGGAATCGTGCGCTGGCTACCCGGTTATCTATTGTCTGCTTAATTAGGTTACATCGCACCGTAGTTTCCACGTACCTTTGCCCATTTTTCGCTCACTCAACGATCGACAGTACGCGAAAACGAATAATTGTTCATTCGTTCATTTGTATTTACATCAAGTGGTGACGCTTGCAGTGAAATCATTAGTAAATCACTGCAAAGATTAAAAGAATCGTGTGATCCGTTTAAATGATTGAATACCTTGAAATGTTTTATGGGTTTTATGAAACAATGCGTCGAAATTCGCGTTTAATTGAAGGATTACTCGGTATTTTTCAAACCATTGGAAGTCGAATGGGGAAAAAGCCAGGGGAGATACCACAGGCGTATAAATAATCCAATTATCTGTGGGAACTGCGACGGGCAGACAGCGGCGCATGTCCGGCCCGGATAATAATTGTCATTAACTTGAAAATATGTGCTGGAAGTAACCCGTGGAATTGTGGCCGACCGAATTTCAACCAGGGAGCGCGCGGCGGTTTTCGTTGCCAGTCGACGTCGACTTTCGTCTTCCGCGGTCCGCAACTTCCGCTCGTCTTTTTTACGTTCACCGTTTCCCTCGGCATAAGCTCCCCATCTCTTTCCCGCGAGTACCTACGGATTTTACGCTCCCTTGGCTTCCGCCCGGGCAGAGTTATGCGTTTTTAACGAGGTACCGCGATTTCTTTGATCTATCGCCTCCGATCCGAAAAATGTGTAGACCCAGTCATTGTGATTTCGAGAACTTCGAACGAACGAACACCCTCAGCCACCCGAGCGACGACCATAAAAAGAGAGATCTGTCGTGAAACAACGAGAAAACAAGCGTGGAAAGGGAACGGACGGAAAAATCTCAGTCGTATCTAAATTCGACCATCGGTTCGACCGTCAGTTGAAAAAGCGTGCGCTAAAACTTGGTGGCGCGCGTTTCCGGCGAACGTCCAGCGATACGTCAGTGCCGGAAATTCGTTCTTCGCGTTTTTCACCGGGGAGATCGATCGCTGCCTGGCAAAAACGCGTGGCTGCAAACACGCGGGAGTATTTAATCACCCGTGGCTCGGACAAGTCAGAGGTTTCAGATTGGGCGGCTTAGAGTTAGAGCGGCTCTTACCATCGACTCGTTCCGCGGATCGCAAACGCCTCCGTTGCCTGGCAACCAGAAACCGTCCTTCGCGCCGGCTGTCCATCGCGATTAATTCATTCCGGGCGCAGATTAAACCGTCGGTTTACTTTCCATTGTTCGACCGTGCGATTAATTGTCAACGTCGCCCTGTCCAAAGGTAACGCTCCATTCATCGCCAGATCAGACCGTGCATCCGTGCTGTACAGGTCACAAGCGATAAAATGAATCCTCTAAACACTGTCTCATGTTTCTCTTATAATTACCTATAAATCGTGTCAAGGCTCTGAGAAAAATTTAATTCAATTCTGTTTTTGAATGAACAGCTCGACGTAGATTGTTACAATTTACGGGAAAAACGAGGTGCACTTAAGAAGTGGACTTGACTATTGTTTGGAAGTATTGTTGGTAAATAACCTTTGTATCAAACTCGGGCGTGGAGCTGCTTTGAACGAGAGATTAAGGGGGATAGCTCCAGTTAAGCGGCTCTTATAAACGTTGCCTTAAACACTGTACAGTCGCCTTAAAGCTCGCCGGTACCCCGGGGCTTCTGTAATTACCATTATTTTCTATAAATTCTGACGTGCAACTTTCCTATTTAATATAGTCTTCGGAAAACGTTTCAAATCCCTATCTCCAATTCCCCCGATCTCGTTTTTAATTAGTTTGATAACGTTTAAAACCGAAGACCTCTATCAGAATGCGTATTCGTCTCTGGCTCGAACGGATTCTAACGAAATTAATCTTCTTCATCCTCCCCTGAGGCTGGCGAGGTTCCGGGAGTGGTCACGACGAAGATTTTCGCGGTTTCTTCGGGGTTTTGCAATATCCGAGATGCCCCGATCGATGAAACGCGCCGGCTGCCTGGGTGCATCAGCCATAATTAAAAAATACCGTGCGTGGCTTAAGAATTCCCAATGTAATCAGCGCATGATGGAATTAAAACTAAATTAAACGGAAATATCTGAAACGGTAATGGCTTACGGAAATCGAAATTCTCCTCGTCATCGTTAATCCATTTGCGTCGTCCATAAATATTCTTGTAAAAATTACTACGATATTTCATATAGCTGATAATTAATATAATAATCGATATAACGTTTGATTTAATAATCTTATCGATGGAAACGGGTTTAAGATACATAGTGTCCCGTGTTTAAAATGTCTTCTTTTTGAATATTCGTTTTCGGATAAACGGACGAGTGGCCCGATTCCTCGATGCGTGTACGTATCGATTATAGGCTGGAAGGTCCGGCCCGAATTTGAATTTCAAGCTCGGATACGCAGATGGATTCAATTTTTAACGAGCCACGTTGTCCGCCGCTTCCTACCTCCGTTGAATAATGTTACAGGCCGCGATCGACGGCAACCATAAATATAAATGGCCGTCGGATCTATATCGATCTCGGATCGTCCCGGAAGATCCTCCCCTCGGAGATCCCTGAGCCGGTGGATAAAAAAAGGAACCCGGAAACCGAACGGCAAATCGGTCGACGAAATTGGTCAACCCGTATGGTCTATGATTTTTGAAATACGGGAGAAGAATTCGCGCGATTCATGCAAATTCACGGCTCGCCCCTGGCAAAAATCGTCGCGGTTTGATTTCTAACTCGGTGCAATACCGGAATGCAAATTTCGGATGAATTACTGCCTCGTTGAATACGGAAGAAATTTTCACTCCATTATTAGCAGTTCCAAGTAATTTTATTTCCAAATCTTTAACTTTTCTTTATTGTCTCATGGACACGTACAGGAAATACAATAAATATTTGTACAAAAATAGATTGCCGTAAAATTTTAATTATTATCACCGGTTCGAAGTGTTTTTATTTCGAAAACATTCTTGATGAAAGCAATTCTCCCGTGAAAACGGTGTATAAGAAATCAGTGTCCAATACAGCAGAAGCGCGGGACTGCATTTTGAGTTATTACGGGAGATCGATAGCGGCGGTCACGTTAAATTCTATTGTTCACCAGGCGAGGGACTTAATGCGAAACGGAAATGAAAAAAGGGGGCGGGAAGGAAAAACGACTGGTCGCCCCGGCGCGCCGCTCGGTGGAAATGGAAAAATGCCGGTGGAATTCGTGAGAGCGGAATGAGCAGTCCGGGTTAAAATTAAGGTAAAAGGAAGGCGGGAACATTATCGGGCGGGTCCATAAATTCAAGAAGATTAGTCCATAGCGAGTCTTCCCCTGGTCCCTGCGGCCGAGGCCGGTATTATAAGCCTTTGGATACTTAAAACCTTTTAAACTGCCGGTGTAATGGCGGCGGATCCCTCGTCAATTTAGATTTTCCCTTGCCGGACAAATCTTTCTTCTTTTTACTCGATTATTCCGTTTGCTTTACGCGTGATCGAGAATGTAAAGAAATTCGGGGTAACTTAATTAAACCGGCAAGTTTCTCGGCCCGCCTTCGTCTCTGTTTGGAAATGAATTAGCAATTACGTTCGTCGTTAAAACAGATCCGAGCCGTTAGCGTGGACGATCGCGCGGGTGATTACGAAATTTTTTAATCGGATACCGATAGGTAACAAGATTGTACCATATTAGAGGAATCTCGTCTCGTTAACTTAACCGCGTGCATTATTAATTATTATTAACGCCCTAATTATTGCACTAACTGACCATGCCAGGCTAATTTCCACCGCTATTACCCGCTACTTTTCTCCTTGTAATCTGCCCGAGATATCCCGCGATATTTACACGACTAATATACGCGCGTTAAAAAGATTGTGGCTTCGTTAACGCCGAAATCGTAATCGTAAAAATGCAGCTTGCAAGGAACTTCTGGAGCTTATCCTTCGTTCATAACTGGACAGAAGATTTTTATAACAAGATTGAGATGTCATATTTATTGTCACATTCAATTTTTACGAATCGGTAGTCCATAGAACTTTTTCTAATGCGACTCAGGATCTATCCAATAATAAGTGGAGCAAAACAAGATCTAAATTGTATTGAATTCTTGGAGAAACCTCAAGCCAGTTGGCCGAGCTCGCGTAAGCCCTTAAGCGCCGCGAGGTAGACAGGGTTACAGATAGGAAAACGTTGGTAGAGGCAAGCGGGGAAAGAGATAGAGACCAGTTGCGCGAGTAGATAACCAGATAATCCACCGAATCAGCAATTAGTACACATTGGAATAATTAAAGCCGATCGAACCCATAAACCTCGTCGCACCGCTTCTCAATTACAAAGACCATTCCTCGGCGGTCGCCGTTTCCGCGTTTCCTCGAAAACAGAATCGAGCGCAAGCGTAATTACTTCAGAGTCTTCTATGTCTCTGTCGTGCCATTGAATCATTTGCAAAATTGTCAGAATTTGATGATCACTTTCGATTTCTACATGAAAGTCGTTCTAGTCGTATAATTTGGATGAGAGCGCAGCTGCGAGCTAGAGCAGCGTGACGTTTCTTTCATGAACAGAAAACAAAAATATGGAGACCGAAAATGCGCTATCGAAACGATACGCATTGTCCGCATCCGGTGCTTGAAAGAGTAATTGCATTAGCGGATATTCGCTAGTGTATAATAAAAAAAAAAACCGTATTGGAAAAATGTATCAAGGTCTACTAAAAAATAAATACACGCACGCACATGTATTTTGTAACACGTTCTGGTGGAATCGGACAAATGAATAAACGTGTAACAATAGAGGTTTCTCAGTTGAAACGTCGTCGGTGGACATTAGCGTTCATTTAGCAGGATGATGTATTCGCATTAATTGGCTCGGGTTAATTTCAACGTAATTAAGGAAGACCGCGACGTCTCGTTGCCCGAGTTTTACATCCGAGTAGTTAGAAAAGCAGATCTGGCAGTCAGCCAAGCAAAAGAGTCTCGAGAATTACGAGGCGCGATCATAAGCCGTCGCGTATTAACTTGTAAAAACAATGTGGAACCCAGGCGACGGTGAAAATACACCGTGATCAAATTAGAGTAGGGTCGTTTCTTCTACACGTTTGTTAAATTGAATATTTTTGTTGAAACCCTCCCGGCGTACTGTTCGGTCCGTTCCGTCGATTTAATTCTGGATCAACCGGAATTACGTTGACCAACGCGTCAGGTTACATTCGTCCAGGTAGTATTCCATTCTGCTGACTCGGCTACTTCGTATGTATGTATCTATCCTCTTCCCCCCCCCCTCTGATTAGATGCCGTCCTGTGTTCCACCTTATACACGTCTGTTCTACTTTGCTCGCCGCATCGAATTCGTGTTCGTGCCACTGCGCCAAGTGACTGCTTTCCTCATTCTACCACGCTGCTCGACTGTTTACAAACGACGAATTTACAACCATTGTCTCGACGTTTCCTCGAAGTTCGACGCTTAAAATTCCGCTGAATATTCATCGAATCGTTGAACTTTAGACAAACAGCGATTCTTCGACCGCGGAGAGCGGCTCTTCGACGGGGAGCACATTTGAAAACAGGGATTGCTTTACGACTTTTCCCCGCCACTTGAACCGTACCCGCTGTGCGTAATCCACAGGGGGTTAAGTGTGCTCGATAGACCGTTAAAGGCAACGACTGTGTTTGCGAAGCGTGCCGCGTCGCACAAGTTTGCCCTCGAACTTCCATAATACCCAGATTCCGGCCGAAACGAGAGATCCGATCGTTTCTCTCGTTCGTCCATTTTCTAATAAACAGCAAAAAAACGTGCTACGAGTTTCGGCGACAAGCTGGCATGCATTTTCAGGAAATCTATAAACATTCCCACTCGTCTTAATAAAAACAGACTAGAAATATACAGGAGAAAGCATTAAGAAGTATCACAGGTTTTAATAGAATTGTCAAATAATAAATGGTGGCACGTGAAACTTCTTATTCTTAAATTCGGTAGAATAACACACGGCTAAGTGTCGGCGGCCAATCGAGGGGAAGAATCGGGCTCGTTCGGCGAAATAGGGAAACGACGGAATAAGATTTCGTTCTCCCCCGATCTGTTTCTCGGCAGAAAATTCAATTGGTCGGGGCACCGTCGAGATCAAGTCGGATACGAACTCTCAATATTTCCCTTCGCCTCGCCGCCTTGTATACTTTTGCATTAGTTTAATTAACCTCTCCTCTCCGCGAGCTTTTTCCTACGGTTAGCGACCTAAAAGTTGGACCCCTGAGGAAGTCGAACGCCATTCCTCCACCTGATGATCCCCTTAATGAAATGAGTTTGAAATTGAGCTCGATCTTCGGGAATCCAGCAACTCCCTAGTGTTCGAATTGTTTTAACACCGTTTGATATCGTACACTCGGAATCTCGTTAGGATCTCCCCTTTAAAAAAAATTATCTCGCTGTATTTCCTCTGCCAGCTCCGAGCCCGTCGTGAGTCGACCGAATTTCCAAATTCCAAATCATCATCCAATTATCAGAAATTGAAATGATTCAATTACTTTACGATTCAAAGAAGGAATTTGCCTAATTGTCAAACCGAAACAAAACCGGATATGTTATCATAAATCAATTTCGTTACTCGACTCCCATCGGAATGCTAATTACAGGGGAGGAAATATCAAGCGGTCCATAGGATGTATACAACAGATTTTTCGATTTTCGACGTTAATTTGCACGAGCGGCACCGCAAGCATTAACATATGAACGGGAGCCGCAACGCGCTGACATTAATGCGCAATATTCATATGGAGATTTTACCCAAAGAGTATTATGTATCTAACAACCCGTGGATAAGCTATTTACATAAATGGTGGCATCCGCTCGATTTTGTTCGTCGCCTGTTTCCGTTCTCGCGCAGGAAATGTTAAAACGTTTCCAATGCGAATCGATCCGCCTCTCTCCTATCCCGGGTTTTTACATTCCGTTCATTTTTCAACCGTTTCCGACCTATCTTATTTCTTGACATTAAAGCAACGGATTGAATTCATCAACGTTAGATAGGACATGCTCTGCTTTTAGGTATGCAATTACCTTTTCAGTAGCTTAGCTATGTATCTCTTTACAACTGCGATCCTATCGACGAACGTCAGCCGTTGATTTCTTCAGTCGGCGTTTTAGCAAATGATCGTTCATCCTGCGCCGAGCAATTTACTGTTCCTACGGAGGAGGCGCGAAATCTGTAGAAACAGCTTCCGGCGTGCATTCTCAGCTTCGAGTCATCAGAGAGTAATTGTACCTAGCGTTACCCCCGTTGTTAAATAACGATGCCTCTATCAAACCGATCTCGACGATCGTTCACCCTGCAGATTAAAGCACTG
This sequence comes from Ceratina calcarata, assembly GCF_001652005.2. Taxonomy (NCBI): domain Eukaryota; kingdom Metazoa; phylum Arthropoda; class Insecta; order Hymenoptera; family Apidae; genus Ceratina; species Ceratina calcarata. Next base: position 867,382 of record NW_017147019.1, read on the forward strand.
GGAGCTCGATGAAATTTGCGACCGCGGTAAGAATTGCTTAAAATCGGAACACTCTGCGGCCTTTGGCGAAATGGTTCTGCGGTGAATTTTCATCCGGTCGATTGCCTCCTTTAATTTCGTCCGCGTTATTTCGGTAGTCCCGCGAACCTTTCACCCCCCTTTCACCGGGATGGATTGGTTCCCGTCCCCTCCTTTTTCTTCCCGCTTTTCCATCATGTAACCGACTCCATTAAACCGTTTCGGTATCCAGTTAGAAGAACCGAGGGCCGGGAAGACCGTGAAACGGGCACGCTGCTAACAGACCGATGCGAAACAATTAAATAACGAGGGTATTGCGGCGTCCACGGCTCGGTGTTTATATTCTGCGGACGCGGCTGACCGTTCTGTCGATATTTTTCACCCGCGCGACCATAAACCGTCAAAATCGCGGCGCCCCGCGTGACACCAGTTTCACCAATTAACTTTCACGGCGTAACGTTCGGAAATCTGGTTACTCCCTTTTGTATCTCTGTCATTCCTCTTTCGGTTCTATACTCGTTCCGAAGATAAACGTTTTCAGGGATAGGAGGTGTACAGAATTTCATCCGTAACAGCGTGCACCGTGGTTTGGGTGCGTAACGCGATGTTATTAAGAATCGAATCTCGTTTATCGGCCAAGCAAAAATGAAGTTGTAAAAAGTTTTCGGAATCGGGAAACTTTTATTCGTTTTCTAGTCTCGCGAACTCGGGCGCGCTACCCGAATTGCGGTTACCAACGAAAAGAGGATCCTCTCTTTTGTGGATGATCTCACCGAACCTAATTCCCGTTCACCGGAACATCATATCAGATACTGGTAAATTGGGAACCCGCCACTCTCCCAGCCACGCTGCTACACAGGTTCCGCAAACCTCTGTCCATCTGAATGAAAGCCGGCGAAAAAGCGAAGAATAATATTTAAATTCTACGTTGTTTACTGTTCCGAGATCGTTTCCACTGCATGAAAATTACTTGGGTCATAGAGAAACCTGAGAATACCGGGAATTCCATTGCGATTAAGAAGATCAAAGGGCAAAAATTAGTAGCAACGTAGAGGCCTTCGCGTTTTTAGATTTAATCTCAGTTTGTATCTCCGACTTTTTCACGTTTTAAGCGGCGGGAGAGAGAGAGAGAGAGAGAGAGTGAGAGAGGTGAAAGTTCGATCAACTCGCTCGGAGGGGGGGGGGTCCTTAATATATCCCGAAGAGCTACTTCCACTCTCGAAAGCCACTTCGAATTGAATCGGGTGCATTCTGCAAGTAGAACGGACGGGACATAGCCGTGAAATGGGGAGAAAGAAAGATGTAGAGGCGGCGATTCACGAGGAAATGACGCCGATTTATTCAGGCACGGACCATGAGATTGAATAAGAGCCGAATAATAGGCTCGTGACCAAATTGTCCGACGAGACACACCTGACACCCTTTCTATCCACTCCGGGCGATTCCGTCAGGGAATTGGAACATCTTCTCACCCGTTACACTTGTAATAACGTACTCTTTCACACTGACGCCGTTACACTTCTCGGGCGAAACAAAATAAAAGTGGAAACCTAACGAGATTGTTAAAAAACGAAGGATTTTATTTGTCCTTAAACATATTCACGCTGCGTAAAGGATTCTACATTACAACAGTTCTTCCGCTCGTGCCAGAATGTGGTATCAAACGACTATCATGGAAGCGGAATTTTTCCTTTGAAACGTCGCGAAAGCTCGAATGAGGAATTAAAAATGCAAGCTACGCGATGCACGTTGCGCTTGAAAGTAACATAATTATTTCTCCGTTGAACGAAATGTAGAAAATGTGGGAGTAAATTTCTGGGCCGCGTGGAACGGGTTACGTTTCATTATCACAAGCAGTTTCCTACCCGCGGAAAAACGGGGGAAGGGGGGGGAGGGCGAGGGCGAAACACGAGCGGTGCTTTCAACGATTTACAAGTCAAACGAACAGCGAAACACCGCTTCAATTTCAGACCGGAGTTCACGCACCGAGGCACCGCGGGCTAATCTCGGATCTTCAAAACGTCACCGGCCCAGTTTCCCGTTACTGTTAATTACACGCGTATCGACTTTAATTGCGTTTACATCCGACACCGACTCGTCCTGCACCAGTTAATCGGTCGTTAGAAATCGCATTCCTTTTTCGTAATACGAAACCAACTCGTTCTCTTTTTTTCTCTTGATACTCGATAAGAGAAATGAGTAATGTAACGGGTCGTTGGCTGACGTATCGTCGCGCGTGGCACGTAAATCACGACGTTAACGGACAGTGGACGCGGGCGCGTAAACACAAGAGGGAAGACAAGCGAACGTGTGTGTGCACCGCGCACATACATTATTAGAGCAGATGCGAAACTGAGGAGATACGGCCACGAGATCCCCGTGTTTCGACTAGTTATAACCGCGCAGCCTGTCCGGATTTGACGTTGCCTGTCACGAGATCCTAGGTGTAATCTCTGCCCGTTCTCTTGGAAGATTTTCCATATAGAACTTTGAACGATCACGCATGATAGTAAAAATTAAACAGAACAGAATTCCGATTGTAATCTCATTTTTTAAATTGACGTATCATCGTATTATACGGTACATCGTACTTTTTAGTTTCACTGTAATAAATTTTATGGTATCTTATCCTGAAAGGAAGATGTATTCGCTGATCTTATCCGTGTATGCTTAATGCCGGACCTGTACTACTGGCGGGTTACGCGGAAATTCCAGCGTACGTTTTAATCGCGTATCTCTCGCGGGGAAAGTATCTCATCGTTGGACCGTAAACAGTGCAAAAGGTAACCGGTGTACATCGTAAACGCGTTATGTACATTCCCGCAAAGTGGCGCCTCCCACACAATAATGTAACGGGAAGGGGCAGTCGAGTTATTCGAATTATCCGGAGTAATTTAACGCTCGCTACGAATGAATTCTGTCAAAATTTTGCACGAGTTTGCGTATCGTGAAACAATAATCGTGGCCACCGTTTGTTACAAAAGCATTTCGTTAAAACTGCTCGAATAACATTGTTACAACCGGGCAAAATTTAAACCCGCGACCAATTTTCGAACGTCAATCCCACCGATGGAGCATTACGCTGTTCCTTTCAACATTGTCAAAATTCAATAACTTCAAACCGTCCAATTGCGAATTTATCCAAATAAATTTCTCGTTATTTACGGTTGAAATAATCAGAAAAAGTGATTTACTATGAATTCCTCGTCGTCCATATTTTTTAATCGAACGTATCGTTTTACTTTTCTTGCGTTACATCGGAGGCTCGTTCTTAGGCCATTGAAACTAGAATAGAATCGAGAAATATCGATGCTTGCATGCAGACAGATACGCGCCGGTGCAAAAACAAGTTTTTATTTTGCCGGTGAGAGCGAGTAAAAAAAAGGAGAGGGTGAAAAGCGATATCTTTGTCAGGAAATTCGACGGGGGCGTGTTCGCGTCAGCTCGATGGGTTAGCGGTCGAAGGCAACAGGAAACGCCTAACGTTATTTTCCAGAATCGAGCTGCTTTTTACGACGGAAAAACAGGGGCCAGCGCGGCGCGCAAAATAATTGCTCGGATCAACGGTGAATTTATTCGCACGCTGTTCCTCGCCTTTTCTAGTTCCATGGTAAATGCGAGATACCGAAAACTAGAATATTTTGAAATTCGTACCAGTAGAATTCAAATTGTCTCATAAATATATATTCTTCATATAAAATTAACGTTAAAACAATCATCGATAAATTTCGTGAATAATTATACGGCGTTCACCTACAACGTAAAATTCGGACGAATAAATTCGTTACGATATTTAGATCGGTTCCGTGACAGCGATTAATCCTGACGAATGAACACGTCAAGCTTGTTTTAATTCTCGAGTCGATTCGCAAATCGCTCCCTCGTACGTACGAGGACGAAGCGATAAGCACGCGCGACGGTTTATCGGGCAGATATTTCTGACGCATTGATTTATAGCATCTGTCTCGCGGGCCAACGACGAGCTACATTATTTTTAATTCGAACGCGCGGGACGCGGAGGGTCTGTCGATCTCCGTATGATTCGTAGCCGGTATCCGCCAGCGTCGACTGAAATTTATGTTGATAGGAGCGCGGGGCCGGAAAAAATGGGACATAAATTCGCGACCCTTCGGAATTGCCGCTCGATCGGATCTCGTCGAACAAATCTCTGCCGATAAACCCGCCGCTTTTTTCTATTCCTCCCGGTCCGTTCTTTTCCCGTTGAAAAGGGAAACACAGTTGAGAGGTGAAACGATGAAAATCGTTCACGGCTGATCTGCACGGACGCAATCGGGGCTCGTTCATCACTCAAAATTAGAACCCTACGATTGTATCAATGACGTCCCACCGATTCGTTCCGGAACGCGATACGTGGGGCGCAGATAATACGGTGCAATTTAGTTCCGGGGGTTGGCATAAACAGCGGGCGTGCAGTGGATACGGAGGTCAGTCCTCTGGCGTTCCTACGCTATCTCGCCACGTTCGCCACGTACCGCACGGCGACAAGATCCACAAATCCCTGACAGGCCTCGTGACGAGCCACCTATCGAACTACCCCGCTCTCCCGGCGCTTTCACTCTCTTCGGATAATTCTTGCATCAACAACGAATCATTGAAAGAAAAAGAAACAGAGGGCTCCTTGTTACCGTGTTAAAGTAAAACGTATTTAATTAGCGAGTCGGGCAGGACGTAGAAAAACACTGGAAAACAGAAGAGCCGTCAGGCGGAAAGGACAAAACCTGAAACCAACCCGTCTCTTATTTTTCGCGCGAATTTCGCTCGGACAAAAACCGACACGACGTTATAACTTGCGCAACAGCCGCGATATTTCTAGCCGAATTGTCGGCCGTGTTTGTTCGACGCAATTTTAATAGAACGCAACGTACGCATTGTAATTAATGAGATGTCATGTTCTTAAACGATTCCGCGCGCGCCTCGACACCTTGTCCATTCGGTCGAAATTATTATTCCGACAGGGGGTGTACACCGGGAAAAACAACGCGCCTTCGAACGCGTTTAATAAAGCGTTATTAATTTGCACGTCGACCGTTAAAATTTCAAGAGTCGCAGGATTCTACTGAAATTTGTGACTGCTAGCTTTTTACAGGACAATCCGTTATATTGTTGGTAGAATTTCGTGCGAGCCAATTGCGCTGAGCCTTGACTAAACATCGTCTTGATACAAGCTCACCTCTTACCTCTCTTACATATTACCGACTGAAATTTCCTGTCCTCATTCTACTGCTTCGAATACACAGTCTCAGTTTGCTCAGTCTTCTCTTACCTATCTCTTCTTCATAATCTATATGTGTTTGCCTCAATCTCATACTTCATTAAATATTTTGTTTGCTTTGCAATTCACGATAGTTAAGTCTTGCTCGGATTGATTTTATCGGAATTTATTATCACTGTTTTCGCTAAAACCATTGTTATCATTAAATTTACCGCAAGCCGGAGTTCAATCGAGCCTGCGAACAATCTCCATCGGCCCCGACTACGTAGCGCAAAGAGATAGAGCGAAACAACGTCGATCAGGACTTAAAACTAACAATAACAAAGGCTCATCCCCAGGGGCGACGACTACCGTGAGAAACGGTCGATCCCTCGCGCAAATACAGCTCGAAGCGAACACGGACGGGCGGGAATGAGGCGTGGGGGCGAGTCGAAAGCCAGTTTCCCGGGTTGACTAAGAATATAATTGGGATCATTTACGGAGTTCCCTCTATCTCCGAGACGACCCAGTTTCCCGGTGCGGTCTCTTTGTTTCATGAAGTCACTGGATACCGAGGCGGCTCCTTCGCTTCCGTGGGAACCGGAAATAAGTGCGGCGGAGAAATTCGGCTGGCGGGTAAACGAGAGAGCGGGGCCAATCAAAGAGATAACTAGATCCCCATTAAACCGCTTGTAACTTAATTAATTGCGCAGAGACCCGGGCTAATGTACTACGGCTAACCCCTCCAGATAGTGTTCTCAGAACGCGATATCACGTGTAACGTGATTTTCTCGTTAACCGAACTTCAGCAAGTGGAATACGCTCGCGATCACTGTGGCCCACTCGCATGGACCCCGCGTCAGCAACAGATTGTCCCTACAATGCGTTTCTTAAGAGGCTGCGCTCCGCCGATCTCTATTGTTTTATGACCAACCGTTTATGACCAAAATTATGTTATTAGGGTCAACCAAAAGTTCATGCGTTCTTTTGTCGTTTCAGTTTATATAATTTTTTGACGTCAATAATAATATTTAATACTTACGCATTAGTTCTAATTAATTTATTGATAAATAATAAATATCTATTTTAAAGTAAAAGTCTTTCATTAAACTTTTTCAACCATTTTTGTGCTGTACGGACTGAGGCGACCGTTTCTCCTTCCACTTCGCATATTTTCTTTACCGCTTCAGTAACTTTAAACTCCTACTCCCAGTAATGACGTAAAAGTACTCGAATCTCGAAATTTTTCATGATTAATCTAAAACGAAAAAAATAAGTTATCAATAAATTAATTGT
>NW_017147019.1:874228-876930 GCF_001652005.2 Ceratina calcarata
TTCGTAATCGAATTCTCGAAACACGGATTAAATGAATAATTGCAGGCCGAGCAATGCTCTTAAGCCATGCACACCATTTCAATCTTTAAACATATTATATAATATATATAATATATAATATATTATATAATTATATAGCGTAAATTCATAATTTGCACTATTGTTGCATGTTAGAAAATTCACGTGTCTAGTCTGTTAAGTACAGACTTCTACTCCTATTCATAGCCGTCAAAGACAATCAAATATCTGAAGAAGCTTGAAAAATTCTGTTCAAATATTTTTATCACTGAAACATGGTAACATAAAATAAAAGAATGGGACTCATTAACAATAGCTGGCAATTTTTCACAATCAATTCGACGAGATTGCTTTGATTGCGGTACATTGCAGATTGGACGTAGAATTGTTAAAAATAGTGGTCCGGTGAAAAAAAAAATACTTGACGAGAGGACAGATGGCCGGCGTCAACGCGTCGCGTCGCGAGATGAATTGCGCCCGCGCGACTGTACTCACGGGACAGTTTATTTTTACAAGACGGTTGTCAATGATGATGTAGTGTGCTCGTAACCGCGCCCCGTTGTATCCCCTATACGTATACATCCAGCTTTATTTTTATGGATCGCTTCGTCCCTGCCGGAATGATTTAATAACGACGAGAGTATTACCAAGAGGGAGCGAACAAGGGAACAAAAATATGCCGACAGGCTACGATCGATGATTTCGTTCTAACAAATTGTAAGCGATTCTTTCTTTTCGCCTCGCTCGTAATACGATGAGAACGCCAAAATATATGCACGTATCCTGTATAAGAAATAACTATTCTGTCCTCGGGGATAAAAGCATAAATTATAGAAAGAGACAAGTGGTTTAATTTTGTCAAATTTCTGTTAGAGCAATTCATTACAGGAGACTCGCGCACCGAATTAGACGAGCCGATAAAACAATATCTCCATTGAACCTTCAATTTGGTATGATTAATCGACAGAAGGAAGAAAGAAAATTTTTTGCTCGCACATCGAATGACAATTCTCTATATATCCGTTCAGCGGCATGAAAATTCATTTGGTCGCGATGTATTATATGTGATGCGGTCTTTCAATCGGTCGTTGGGAATCCGCCACGATGATTCGCATGCGGGTATTTCGCAATATACGTATTCGTCGTTGAATGGACAATTGGGGTATTGGGACGATTCAGACCGGGTCAGGAATTCCGGCTTTCCGCGCCGCGGACACGTGCAAATATCGGTCACTTTTAATATCGAAGTCGTTCGCTAAAAGGTTTTTGTAACGTCAACGCAATATCCGCCGACGCGGCAGGGAAGGAGGTCGCAGGGGCGTGCAGAGAAAGAAAAAAGGAGCCACTCGATGGAATCAAACAGGTTGCTGGTTTAGCCGTCGTTATCATAATCGCGTTTGCAAATTGCGCGCACGCAGTCGCCTGAGTCTCGTAAAGTGCCGGTTCGATAACGCTAATTTTAACCGCCTGAATAATCGCGATAGACTTGCCATTCGTAAAAGAGCTTGAACATGTAAATATATTTTAAAGCGGAAAGAAATCGAGATGATTACTACGATAAAAGGCAGAGAGGGTGTAAAAATTGTTACTGGAATCTGTTTTCTCGAAGACGAATGTCCTCTGTTCCCGTTCGAGAGTTCTCCGGTGGCCGACTCGTTGATCGAAAAGTTAGACCAGAACGATTTATCTCTGGGGCCAGCCTGGGGAACGAGCGAATCAAAATTTCTGATACGATGACTCGTTTCTTAAGACGGTATCCCGTCGAGACTCGAACTTTTCGCAGGAGGCGCGAAACTGTACGCGAACTCTCGTTCCTTGGCCAACGTACCGTGTCCTCTCCGGGTATCAAATTGTACGACGTTTCGAGATCGGATAAATTTGTGTTCTCAAAGTCGCGGCTTTTTGTCTCCCCGGCTCTTTGATCTCCCATTTTTCCTCTGTCAAAGCGACGAATGTGAAATCGATATATAGTCCGGTAAAAGCGCGGATCTAATAACCAGCGAGATAGAGCCGCGAGCCGAAATAGTCGCGGTGAATTTAAATCGGTGCGGCGGGTAACCGGTACATAGATACATACATACATACATATAATCGACGTCGATTCCGATTGACCGTGTCCCGGGCGCGTGACCGAAATTGAAATGATCTGCTTGTACAAACGATAAGCAAATCGAAGAACTGAATAAACGGCGACCCGAGTGACGTTAATTGGAAACGAGTTATCGACCCGGCTTTATTTTTCCGCGGGAGCCCGCGGCGCGGAAATAATTTTTACGCCCGACTTTTCCCCCACTCCGCCCCGCGCGGACCGGAAGAGCGGGACAAGAAATTAAAAAATATTCCACGTATAATCCGGTCACCACGCCCGGACCATTGTTTCGGGAAACAACTTTTCAGCGTAACAGATAGTTGAACGCATTGCGAATAAATCTGCCAGGAAAACAGCAGGCTCTCGGTCCCGGCGTTTAAACAATTTGTTATCAACGCGCGAGCAAAAAGCGTCGAGTATTTTCCTGCAAAACAATAACGAAAGTGAACGCGCATTGCTTTATACCATCGGTGAACGTGAAACAATCGCGACGACGGAGTTGGTTAAGGATGTATAGGCTATATACTTAAACAATGCCAGCATGTTGAATTTGTTATTGTAGATTCCTATTACTATTAAAAAGCTAGAATTATAG
>NW_017147019.1:877000-906943 GCF_001652005.2 Ceratina calcarata
ATTTTTTCGCCGGCGTCAATAATTAATTGGATATTCCCTTCTATACTTTTTAGCACGTAGTTATTTATTATTAGGATTGTTCTTCTGACGTCTGATTTCTTTTTAATTATAGGAAATGCGTTTTTCTAAGGTACATAAACTTTTGAGATTGACTGTATAGCCAATACATCCCTAAGCTGTTGGTTAATCGGATAATGCTTATAATTTCGTGATCAGTTTCAGACTTTCGTTGATTTGTATGTCCGCTGCGCGATGTTCCTAGTCTTCTATTAATTAGAATCATTAGACATGTAATTACGTTTTGAAACCAATATGTTGCTTCATTGCCTGTATCCAACTATCGTATTTCTGGAATGTATGCCCGGTTCCGATTTCCGCTGTTAAATCTAAGTTGAACCAACGTATCACATTGCACAATCGGCAACCCATGAAGCAGCAGAACTACAAACTGGGGGATGGAAATCGTGTAACAAACTGAGTACATATACACGATTCAATTCTAATAGTCCTAAAAATAACAAAATACATATGGATGATCAAATAAAATTGCTGCGTTTGAAGTTCCGGTTTGCTCGTATCGGCCTTCGCCGAATGGCCGGGAAAAAGAGGGAAGAAAAGCACGGTGCTATGAAATTTGGCGGTACGCGCTTCGAATGAGAAATTCAGATTTGGGAAAGGACCGGGTTTCAATTAGGACAATTGGCGTATCGCGTACTGCGTGTCGGGCGAAGAAAAACCTGAGGAGAAACGAAGTGGAAAATCCGCGGTTTCTATGAAACGTACTAATTGAATAAAACCTTTGAAACGTGCAGGGAATTTAAACAACGTGCGCGAAATTTGGAAATTCGAGAAGACTAATCGATCGTTGCACGAGTTCATCTATATCCGACTAATTTTGCAATGATATAAAAATTTCAGTAATGAATTCATTAATTTCTCGTTGCTATCTGCACTGCGTTAAATTTATACCTCGTATCACATCTCTGTACCTTTTTCTAGATTATTATTATTTATAATTTTATTCTTGTTAGTTTTGTTAACATGGGTATGTATTATATTACTTCTCATTTATGTATTACAAGGGTTGTTACCCATGAATAAAATACAATTATTGTAATATTATAATTTTTAAATAGAATTTTCACATTGATGTTTTATAGCATTTGACTAAAATGATTTGGGGAAGTTCGAGGCACGTTTGGAAACTAATAGATAGCAAAAAAGCGACTTAACCAAACTGAGGCAATTACTCGAAGCACAGCTGCCAGAGTACTTTAGATCACGGAACAATTAATGGCCGGCATTAATTAGGGCCAACGAATTCGGTAACACGCGGGAGGAGGTAAAATCTCGCGGAAGCGTGTTGCGTCTTCGACCACTCATTACTCTACGTCGAACCGCGTTTCCGTCATATCGGAACTTGGCCGTAACCGGAATCTAGGTAAAACAGCATTGTTTGCTTGAAGTGACCCGATGCTTGAGGCATTAATTAATCTCCGCGTCCGCTCGATTTGCATCCGATACCGGCGCGTCATATCCGGCCCGTTGACGATTCGTCGATACCAGCTATGTATAATATTAATGTCTAAACGCAGTCGTCGGTTGCTCGTGGTTGAACCATTCGACTCTAATCAACCGTGAAGCGTACGATCCAGCGTGACGATTTCGAATTACCAGATTCCCTTGTCCATTCAAGTATTCCACCACTACATTCATTATTCATTATCTACATTCGTTCTTTAATACAAACATGAACTACGAAACAGAATAGGCTTGTATATTAAGAAAAATATCCCCGTTTTTTTCGGAAATTCTCTCTTTTACGCGTGTAGTCGGTCGGCAAACAAAAACCGTGAGAGGGAACAAAAGCTTTGGAACGCGTTGCGATTTTTTTTTTCCTTTTATCAATTTCGTTCTGTGTTTACACACGTCGGTACTAACGACCGTGCGATTGTTTTCAGGATCGGCGAAAGGGGACCATGGAACGCGACGGAAGAAATCGTGACGCCAAACAACGATACCACCTACACCGTCGAGAATTTGCAACCGTTCTCCGTTTATCGCTTCCGCGTTTCCGCGGTGAACGCGATGGGACGGAGCAAACCCAGCCTGGGGACGTTTCCTGCCGTCACTCTCAGAGAACGTAAGTATATTCGAGCTTGTCATTAACAGATAATATGAAAAAATGAAATAATGTTCGCAGGTAAAAATATTAAAAGTGATGGGAGAGTGAAAAGTTGAAGTTCCTAACTGAGCTAGCTGCCTTTCCTATATTCCCACTTCCCCTTGATATAATCATCGTTTTCTCGAGCCTCGTAATTCCTCAAGAGATTATGGCTGAGAATACCAAGGGGAATGGTAATAGACATAAAATCTAACGGGAGGTGGCCAACGAAACGAGTCCCTTCGGGGCAATGCTCGCGAAGAAGGCAAACGCTCGCGAGGGGTGGAAACTCTTCGAGCGTTAACAGTATATAAGAAAGGGTCGAGAAGAGGAGCGAGAAGAATAGGTTCTCCGCGGCCCGGCATGAGACCCGGTCGACTAAAGAGGCGCTAATTGCAGCACCGGTGTACAGCCGCGCTTAACTCGAGTCCGGTCAAACCTGGAGCTTTCTCCCGGTTCCACTCACCCTTAATTCCTCTCGGTTCGTCTTCGTCGTGCCAGGCGTCTGAGCCAAGCCGGAAAATAGGTTGAGCTTGGCCGTGCGCTATAAATTCTGTCAACGCCGCCGGGATTGGACCCGACGCGACGACCCGCCTGCATGTATACCTACGATGCTCGGCAAACTTTGCACCGCGACGCTGACAAAGAAGCGTCACGGTTAGCGCAGTGCTGGCCTTCCACAGTCTAAATTCCCATGCGCATCACCGTGACAATTACCTCTGTCCGTGACGGATCTTCCAAATTCCACCCAATCGAACATTTTCCATCGTTCGATACGAAATTTAGATATTTTAAAAAAAAAATAAGACTTCCATAATAAAAATATCGACTACTTTTATTTTTACATTTTTACCCTGTCAGATTGGTACCAAAGATTAAAATACGAAGGAGCCGATCGTATTCCTCAAAGGTTTTTCTGTAAAACCACCAAATTTCAATATCCTGCAATTATAAAATCATGCGATGCTATTTGAAGTCTGTGTTCGCTATTTTTACGGTTAATCTCCTTCGCTGATAAGAATAGCTTTTTAAACTAATTATAAACTGCATTAGAATTTGATTGGCCCCATTTCCATTCACCGGTGAGTGACCTCTCATTCACCGTAGAATTGTCGGATTCCTGCCTACAGAATCAGTAAATTGCTGCCATCCAGCGGCAGAGACGCAACTACAGACTATTTAAGTAGAACAATCGCTGTTTGGTCAGGCATCCCATAATGGCAAAACTTACTACTGCAGTATTTCTATTTATATTGTTCTCGCATACATTTCATACTGTTTAAATAAATCTTTAATTGTATACAATTTATTCAATTTAATTCTGAATAAAGTTTTATGTGGACAGAAGAAAATAAAATTGCTTCGAAATTTGTCATCACGCATCCGATATTAATTGGGCATTAAAAGTCGGAGCAGTTGCATATGCATGAGTCTATTATCACGTTATCACTGCGAATGAATTATTGAAATTGCTGAAAGTATCGAGTGGCATGCCAGATAGTGATTCGCAACACGAAAAACTCTTTTGATTCCCAGTGGGCTTCCTAAAATTAGGTGTATGTGTATACGCATTATATTATTTAGCAATCCGTCGGTATCGTATTAATCAATCATATCACGTTTCTCTCGTAATAATTACCTAAACATACGGAGTAATTAAACGGTAAAATTGAACGGTTAAAAACGAATGCATTAAATAACATACACGTTTCGGGGGAAATATCGGTTTACAGCGATCATCGCCGATTGATATATCGTATTACTCGATTAATTCGTTTGCTTCCGTGGAAAAGATATGCTTGAAACATCGGATGACCGATGCTCAATCGTCGAACGGAATTTATCGCGATATCAATCAAATGGCGCGACGGAAATAAAATAAAATGGCAAAGAAACAAATAACAAGCTTTTCCTTTATACTCCATATTCGTCATCCGATTTTATAAGTTGGCAATTAATATCGCTTCTCCGCTTTCGTTTTGCTTTTGTCCGTCGCGCGTAGCAAATGACACACGTGACCCGATAGATACGTTAGAATGACAATAAACCGATTGATACGGGTAATAGGCTCGATGCTCTGGCATTATAATTAGCGGTGGGATAGCCGCAGATTTAATGAACCAGCTTACTGAAATGGATTAACGACGTGCGTCGGTATCGCATTCGTATTAATCTTTCGCCGTTACATAATATTTCATTGCTCGCGGATTACTTCTGTTTACGCTCCCTATAATTAACTGTATCTCGTTATAAAATTGTACACCGTGAAAGTTCGATCAGCTGACGATCGCCAATAACAGGTTTCAGAATGAACAGCCGATTAAAAAATTTGCGACCGGTTCACGCGAATGCGGGATCCTAAATATTGTTTCGGATTTTCGATTGGGTCGCGTCAACACAGTAGCCGCGGTATGTAAAATACATAAACTGATGCTCGCAGCTGGGCGCGAGATAGGCAGAATTATTCAGTCACCAAGACTCCGGGCCCGCATCACGCGTTACCTAATTTAAATACCAGGTAACATCGTATACGTGATTCGAAGCGCTCGCGCGTGCACCGCTCCCGGTTAGCGGATAAAACGGAAAAGGGGATGGAACGTTACGTGTTGTTAAACCGAACGCGATTATATTCGTTTCGCGATATTGCTTGCGTCGGAATCCGTTTTGTTTTTCTCTATATATCCACCGCGGCGTGTTTTCCGATACTCGCGATCGGAAGCGACGTTTAAACGCCGTTTTCACAGGAACTGTCAACAATAACGTTGACCGATCAAGCAAAACATTGTCACACTGAAAATTTCGACGCTCGGAAAAGAGTGGGATCCGGCATGAAATTGCAGTTCGTAATGGAAACGCGTGGGGCTCGATAAAAATTCATTCGTCAATGAACCATGTGCTTCCGTAGAATTTAAAAATAAATCAAATTTCGCCTAGTTTCCATCAATACTTTCGACAATAGGAAGTCCCAATTAAGTTCTGTTGCAATTTGAACGCGGCGGTTTGTGTCGTTTTTACGTATCCGATTTAGCACGTGATGTGATGTTCTGAGAATCGATGAAGCCTTTCTGGGCCGTGGTGAATCCACGCTTAAAACAGGATGACAAACCCTTGCTCGATAGGGAGCAACGAGTAATACGTCAACTCTGACATCGGGCTCTATCCGCGCGGTACCGAATGAATTTTTCACATATGCACGTCCCGACGAAAGAAGAATCGGCAGTGCTTGCCAACCGCTACGATGCACTGGTCAAATTCCAAATAGCAATCATAATGAATACATAAATAGACAGAAACGCGAGCCAAATTTCTATTAATGAGGTCCCGCAGTAGAAATTGTCTACCCGTTTAAAAAATGTGATTAAGAAAGTTAAAGATTCGTACATAGCATTTTGCACATATTAGTGAAATTAGCAATGAACGAGTATGTAGATGAAGCAGCTGACTCAAATGATGTCACGTAACGATGAAACAACGATAGACATCAGAATGATTAACAGGCAATTAATAGAGGACTGTGTATTTAATGTCGTCAATGAAATGAGCTATATAAAACATGTTTTATATAGCTATTGACGACCTGGGTCGATAGAAGTTCGTAACAGGCTCGACGTCGAAAGACTGGGACGAATGTCTTTACGTTTAGGTTTTCATTTTTCAATAATATTTCTGCAAGTTCCCCGTAGCTTCTTTGATGTTCACCGACCGGAGGCGAACTCCAATCTCCTCGCGCAAATAGACACACCTTCAGAGAATAATTAATTTTGCAGCCGGCAAACGTTCTCCATCCCCTGGAGTCGTTAATGAAACAGTACGGAACTTTTGTCCTCTTCTTCTCCTCTTCTATCTCCTATCCTCGAGTAATAAGTATTCGCATTATTCTGTTTAAGAAAACTTCTACGACACACCTATTTTGCAAGCTACGGAACGATCGTTTATCCAGTAGCGGCTCTGAGATTACTTTCAATTACTAGGAACGTTCATACAATCGCATTTATCCGTAAATTCGGTTTCTAAATGATTCAGAAAATAACTAGTACGGTTAACCAAGGGTAATGGAGAACGAAATTGAATCGGGGCACGCACAATTAGCCGATAATGCGTCAACATTCGAGTTCGTTCGTGCAATTTGTCGCCGGCATATTCTAATACTACCGATCCGTGTGCGTGTGTCCAAGAGAATGGCGGATGCCACGTCGTCGGTGGTGTACAGGAATTCAGTGGCTTAAATGAAATGCTGCCCTTTCTGTCCTCCCCCGCCCCACCTCTCTCTCTCTCTCTCTCTTTCTATCTCACCCAGATCAATAGAGCAGACGAAATTCCTCGTACCACTTCACCCCAGTACCAATAAGTACGTCGAGTCTCGTTTCCGGAGGTCGTTCGCCTGTCCCACCATAAATATATGGCGAAACAGAGTCACCAATTAGCTATCGGGACAGCCGTATCAGTCTCACCTATACATAGCTGAGCGCAGTCCACAAGGGGTAAGTTCGTTTGGCCCACGTGAAAATTGAAGGACCAGCTAATTCCGCCAGCATCGTCGGCCCCGCGAGCCGGTAATCAAACTGAGTTATGATGTTGAATACCAACGAACGCGAGATCCTTGCTTTTATTTCCCTTCGGAGCTGATAAGAAGTCTCCCAACACCGCCGCCTTCTCCTTTGGGCATTCCTCCGTTTTATGGAGGGTGTAATTCGTCGAGTGGCAGCGTTTTCATCATCTATTTAGTATATAGAATCGGTACTTTACTATTCTATGAGATATTGGATTAGTTTCTCGTCGCGTTCTATTCGGATCGATGTCGGTTAGGGAAAATTGATGACCGGTTTGAAAAACGCGCGAGGGAAAGTTCGGTGTCGCGTGCTTTTATCGCCGGGCCGTAAAGGCAAACGTAGCAGTCATAAACGCGCCCCCCACCGGGGGATCATAATAACTTAACGCAGATTTAGCGACGGTAAAAACGCGGCCGGACTCACATTTATTACGGGCAGCTGAATTATCCCGGTCCGGAATCGCGTGAAAGACTTATCGCGTTCCGCGTAATGCCTGACCCTCCACAATGTCTCTACCTGCGCGTTAATAATTCCGCTTGTTTCGTTAATTAACTGCCAGCCTACGGACGATCAGGAAAATGTAACGCGGGGATATTTTTGCGTTTTAAATGATACCTAACAAGCTCGACACTACGCTGTCTAATTTATTACTCGGAGTTCTATCAATAATTTTTAAATGCATTTATCTTCACAATTGCTCGTGAGATATTCAACTATTACAGCGTTCTTTGATTATTAATGTCCACGCGAGACGTTAATTGCTTCGGTAAATATAACAAAAGCTTGGTTGACAAAAAATAATGCCCCTGGCGAAAGTTAACGGGTGCCTAATTAATATCCGCGCGCGGAGACAGCGGAACGGAATATTGTCCAAAGGCTTATGAATAATTACGTGACCGAGGGACATCGAAATAAAAACAGACGGCTAGCCCGAGGAAAATTACCCCGGTCTTTCCGCGTGGTTCGCGTGTAAATAGAGAGTAAGGCGACCGCGCTTTAGAAAGTTCCGCCATCGAAATTAACTGCGGGAAATGCATTCCTTTGCGTTCAGTCGCGGTAATTATTGCTCCCATTACAGTTAAACTCTTCGATTATCCGGCAGCGATAATTACTACATTTTTGTGCAAAGTGAAGTATTCAATAGATAGCAATTTACTTCAGCTCTTAATATTCTCGGCAGGTGCAATTTCTTTATGAACACAGGAAGAAATACTTGTTTCTTGTTTTCGACAATTCATTTTCTTGCTACTTCATCTATGCAGTTTGTTCCGAGTTTACGAAACTTGGGGACACGGATGAACTGTAGTTGAGCTGGAAGTTCGCTCGAGTCCATTCGACTGGAGCAACGCATGATCGTAAGAAACTGCTAGGGCCCATTGTGATCCTCAGAGATTATCAGAACGTATGCGCATACAACTTAGTATTGCAGTGACGATAGTAATGAAGTGACGCGTAACTTATGAAACGCCTCGGGGAGTAGGGCAGTAAAACGTTCAGCGAGAATTTTAAGAAGGTGGAAGGTTCGGGGAAAATTGTATTCTATTTCAATGGAAGCGGCGGGCGATAAATTCTTGGAGACATTTGTGACAAACAGCGCGATATGAAATAAGCTTCGATCGGCCTCGTATTTCTCTGGAGTAATTGCTGTTATATTCGAACGAGGCATCTCGATCAACCGATGCTAGAGTTCGATCGCGCGAAAGCTATTAAATTACTCGCGCACGCGAGTTTTAACCGAGTCGAAAGCTATCAGCTGCTGAAAATATTACGTCGGGGAGAGGGTGGCTGCGGATGAAATGCGTGCGCCTCTCGCGAGCCCGGGTGGATGAGAATCATGGGGAGCGCGATTAAGCGTGATCGTACAAATTTTATTTTCTCGCGACGACAGGCAAGGATGGAAAATAAATGCGATCGGCACGATATTTGCTGCCAGTCGATCGTCAAACAGTGATCTCAAATATATTTTTAACCTCGGTAGATATGAAACTTCGATGGTACTCGTGTCGAATTGGTGGACTAGCGAGAACGATACAAGCACGTAATTTGTGCGCCGGGAAATTCTTCAAACGTATCGAGTTTCATTCTCCGGCAAGATATTTTTGTAACAGAGGTGCTTTGAAATGGAAGCCAATTAAATTTATACCTTCGACAGACCAAAATTGAAGCTCGGTTAGGAAAATCAATTATAGACGGGGGAGAAAAACGGTATTCAATTTTGTTTTATTTTTTTTATTTGTTTCTGTTCAGAAAATGAATTGGTTTCGTCGAAATATGTGTATTAATAACGATTGTTGAACGGTAACCATCGAACCTGGGGGAATATGCTTTTATGATACTCGAATGCATGCAATCGTCGGGGAAAACATTTTCCCGCAACGTGTTTGCACGGAAATATGCTGACGCGTTTCGATTTCATTTTTTGCGTTCCAGTACCCACCGGTACGCCTACAATTACCAGCGCTCACAACATATCTGCTACGTCTATCTACTTGGCGTGGAAGCCACCCAGTCCTGACACCCTCCGTGGCGAGTTCTTGGGCTATCGAATTGGATACAAACCACGTGAGAAACCAAGCATGGAGGAGAAGGAGATTTACATAAGGAATCCAGCCATCGACGTGAGTAAAAATTCGATTGATTCTATACAAGTAATTTAGAGAATTTTATGAACTCTGTATGTGTTTTTATATTGCAGAATCACACGATAAGAAATCTGCAGACGTACACGCAGTATTTAGTGTCGTTGCAAGTGTTCAATCCGGAAGGACGTGGTCCAACGACGACTATCTCTGTAATGACAGACGAAGGAGGTGAGACTATGCAATGTTTGTTTGATTCTCGTTAAACTTCCAAAATGACATAATGAATGTCTTTATCTGATGCACACGAGGGATTGAAAATACCGCGTTGAAATTGAAATCACCGATAAAATGGGCTGCATGGCTCTCGGAGCTTGTGTCGATAAACGTATTTGGGATTGCAGCTCTATTCGCAAAGGAAGATCCCTGCAAAACTGTTCGCTTACCAGCTGCTGTAGCTCTCTACGTAAAATCGATGGAATCTTTACCTGATGCTGAAAATGTAGCACAAGAGGGAAAGTTTAAATTTTGAAAACTAGCAAAGACTTTAAAATGTAATTGACCTTCCTCTAGATTTTACTTTATGACCGAGCAATAAAAATTGATCAGCCCTCTCACGTTCATGGAGCTCGTAGCGAGACAGTAACTTTTTATCTTCGTCGCGTAAAGGAAATTACATTTGCATGGAACCATGGAGAAAGTGTTCTCATTCTTTTACGGCACTCCATAACTATTCGAGGGTTGAATAATTTAATTACGCGTTCTAAAGAACGCTTGTCTCTGAGCTCTCGCTACAAGTCGGGCACTACTATTACGTGAAAGACAGATAAGGCGTTAAAATATATATATATGTTAATCCGAATATTTCCACATCACTTGCTTCTTTTCGAATCAATTTAGCTAGTGGACATCGATAATAGATGTTGATTAAGATTTTATATGTCCTCCTTTTCACGATGGCTCATTCGTTTCTAACTACGTCCCTGATTTCCGTACGGTCTTCAACTTTGCCCCTCTTCCCTATCTGTAGCGGGTCAGATTTGCTTTCTCTGAATTTGGACTTTTAACAAGACAAATTCGTGCACATCATCATACATTTTACTAAATCAAACTATTCTGTATAAGTTGTACAGCTATTCGATAAAGTACAGTCATTCCCTCAAATGATTGTGTTATCTGTTTTCCAGACATTTTGTCTCGTTATCTTTACTTTTCCCGTCTAGCATTTACTGCAGCCGTAAAGAGATGGAAATCTATTTATGGGGAATCGCAGTAGATTAAACCTTATCGCCTTCTCTCTCTTTCTCTTTCTTTCTTTACTATCAGCATTATTCACTGGCAGATAATTACTGGAACATTATCAGTTTACTCTGACTTGAAATATCGCTTTTTCTCTTCATGATTTCCTATTACCGTATACAGTAACATACAGATGTTCTCCTTTTCTGTTTGACGTGACTATAACCATTCCAATTTTGACCGAAAGAACGGAAACATTTTAAATCTGTTCAATGCTACATGTAAAAAAGACTGTAGACTTTTATGCAAAATAAATGCTATAGAAAATCAATTTAAAGGGTGAAATCTAGCAAGATTACTCTTCGACTTTTTAAATCGTGGTATGCATTCTATTGGTACTTTTAATAAACGATGCGATCTTTCCATATCGAAATTTCCTACAGCAATTTATTGATATGAATCATAATCGGTACTCTATAAATGATGAAATTCTGTGAAGATATAAGTTCGAGCAGATGTAAGGAGGCGTTTGAGGCTCCAAAAATCGTGGCGCCGGTCTGACGATAAGATCTTCAAGTAGATTGTTATCGAGACCGGCGAAAGATCACAGGGTACGCTCTACACTCAGATCACGTTCCGAACAATGACAGCTGCGGACCACGTGGTATGAGGATCGAACCGTACGTCCCTGAAAGAACCCCGTCGCCAGCAGGTTTCCAGCTGCTCTTCTCTACGTTCGCGAGCAAAGCATCGCGGTCGCGTTGCGCGGTAGCCGCACTGCTCCTCAGATCTTGAGAGAGGGCATGCTCCTGGATTTTCATGGCCGTCCGAGCAATTTTCAGTGTCCCGTTGTCACCGTCGTCGTCGTCGTCGTCGTCGTCGCATGAGTCATAGGAACTTAGAAGCGGCAGCGACTGTTCGCTTTGCTCCGTTTTGAAAATCGGTCACACGAATTTCCTCATCCTGAAAATCTATAGTTGGCACAGGGCAGGGATCGTAGCGACGAAGATGGAGAGAGATGAGCTAAAAGAGGACACGCTGGGAAAAGGGATAGAAAAATGAAAAGAAAGAGGGGCGAGGGTTTACGAAAGGTGAAGAAGGATGGACATAACATCTGGTGGATGGAAGGAGAGACACAAAGGCAGACTACAGAGAGGAAAGAGAGAGAGAGAGAGAGAGAGAGATTGAGGGTGGGCAAAGCGAAGAGGGGATTGCCACGCCGTTTCGGTCGTCGCCACCGGCGCGCTTCTTCCTTCCACGATCGATTTTCCACGATTTTTCACTCCAGCATGCTACGTGCATTCCCGCGAGTGTACGTGAAGAACGCGACACGACAAAGTCGTCTCGGCGTGAAGAAGAACCGATAACAGCCGAGGGAAAACGTCCCATATATATATACCTCTCCACCCACACACCTGAGAAACACTCGTTCGTACTCCCGTTGAAACTGTTTCACTGTCCCCTCTTTCGCTTCTACTCCTCCTTTCTTTCTCTCACGCACATTTCCCAGTACACGTGTACACCCGGTCTATTATATACGAATGCGCGCGCGCGCGCGTGCGCTCGCTCTTCCCCTCTCGCTTCAACCCTTTCACACGCACACGAGACAACTACTGTGCCTGTGAGTTTGTCTCCCTCTCTCCTGCGGTCTGTTCTCGTCCAACGAGTCGCTCGTAGAAAGAGCGTGTACACGCCAGTGTCGGAGTCACGGTTTCATAGTGTGTACGCGTTTGTGGTCGTATACTAGCCAGCAGACTTCGTGTCCCGGAGTGAGCAGCGGCAGCAGCAGTGCGTTTTGTCGTTCCTGGAGGATCGCTGCTCCGTTCCGACGCTCCGATCCCAGCTTCCGTCGGATATATACGTCGTTCCGCGGTCCCCGATTCGAAATGGCGTTTGATTCGCCGGAGGCGCGAACGACGCCTGTTCAGTGCCAGTGACGCCGACGTGAGAAAGTTTTCCCTGGTGGATACCAAGCTATCGTGCACGTTTCCCACAGCCTGGACACGCGAAATCGAAGGATCGCGCGGTAATGATCCAGCAGGTATAACGTGGTCCCGTTGCCGGGACGTGGGCGGAATCGTGGCTCGAGTCTGTACGATCGATACCGCGTGAAATCAAGAAGCTGCATTCGATTCGCGAATCTGGATACATGTGGAATCTTTCTCTCGGAGCTCGTTGCACGCCTGCTGTTTTCCCACAGTGCATCGACACGCCAGAATGCACTGCTACTCCGGCGTGCCGTTCGTTGTTCTATTAAAAAAGCCCTGACGAAACGTCCTCCAGCACTCTCTGCAGATTCTTTATAAAAAGTAGCATTATCTAAAATATCAGAACAATTCGCGTTGCATCGCGTTTTTCTCGCGTCCTTTAGAACTGCAATAATAACTGGAGCTGCTAGTAATTTCTTTGATCTCCATGCTTGAAACTTGCTGCCGATAGTGAACATGAAATATCTCGTATGTTAGGCGTATCACGGAATACATGTCAATGTCAGCCGCTTTGATAATTTATTCCTGGTGTGCTTTCGCGAATATCGCGTATTCGCCGCGCATTCGGCCAGTTCGATCGACCTTCGTGCAACGGAGCGGCCGCCTCGAGACGATTGCTTCCTCGCCCTCGGAAAATTCGATCGAGAAACCGAAGGGAACTGGGGCCGGGTGCAGTGTCAGGTAGAAGACGAGTGCCATCGAGGACAAAGGGCAACACCCTTCGCCCTCGAATCCGTCTGAAACGACGCGACGTCGCTTTGAAACGAATCGATTCGCCCTCAGCTGGTGCGCGATGATCGTTGGAAACGCGCCGCGACGACGTGTCACCCGCGCGACCTATGTAAATTTACCGTTTCACATAAGTTTCCACGGTTTTCCACTACGAGAGAAATTTGATATCTGTTGCCACGGGAGGATATTGGAATCGGAAGTACCGTTTCTCTCGCGACTTCCGTCCAACATCTTTCTCCGAACGGAAACAGCTAGGAAATCGTTGATAGGTTCCCGATCGTTCAACGAGAAATCACAATTTACGTTCTCTTATGCTCGTTCGTTCCATGCACAGTTTTCCTATTCACCGATTGGCCATGCCTTAACGAACGGACACCTCATTATACTAAATCTTGAGTGGCTTTCGTTGTCTCACGTACAGCCTTGAAGAACAGCCGTAAACAGCATTTCATAACGTCCTACAAACCTCTTCTGGTTTACAAACAGAATTATGATCATGAAGAATGGACAATTTCAAATCAGTGGACACAAAATTGCTTCCTCGTATTCTTATAGAAAAATATCTGTAGAATATATGCAAAGAATATCAAAAATAGAATGTATATAATTAATCTCCAAAGAATAAAACAAATTCAAATTTAATTTTCCATTTAATTTAATTTTATACATAAAATCTGCACGATATTCGTTAAACGCCGCGAGCATTTTTGATATACGATTCATTGTGGTACACCCTGTATGTTGGACGCGTCGGGAATGAGTCATGCTTTATTGCGGAACTTGAAATTTTCATTGGAGATCGGCGGAAACGTTTTTCCACGTTTACAGCCGGCCGGGTGGTCTCGATGGTTTCTTTCCGTTTGTACAGCTTTCCACTAAGCAGGATGAGCGCAGCACACGGAGTTTCTCCGTGACGTATAAATGTCAAGGCTCGTACAACACGCGCGTGGAACGCCGCGGCGGCGGCCGCGCGCGGTTCTTCGGGTTTAACTATCGCAATCGTTGAGTCATAATCGCGGGTCGTCTTCTAAATTGAACGCGAAACAATTCCCCTTTGTTCCTAGCAGCGAACGGTTTTTCCCAACGCTGTGTTTGTAGAAATTTTCTTCCGGCCTCTTCGCACGGAACCATTCCTCCGCTTTCTCGTTGCGCGAAATGGAATCGACGGAACGGGTAGGAGCAGTTTCAGAAATTGGGTTGCCTAGAAAATTTCTAACCGGGCTCGTTTCAGTTTTCATTTTAGAATAGAATTTGTGAAACGTTTTGGCCAACTGTTTCTGTCGCCTCGTGGAGGCGTACGGGTTCCCCTCGGTCTTGACGCACTAAAAATATAAGGGGAAGCCGCTTTAAAACGTTCCAGAGGGGCCGCGTAATTATTGCTGCACTAGGCGGCGAACAGAGCGAAGCTGATGCGCTCGTTGCTGCCGTCTCTCGGTAGCAACAGCGCCTCTGCTCTCTGGACGCATGTACAAGCCCGACGACGAAACAATCGAGGTCATAATTCCGACTAATTGAGGCGCTCGACGACGCAATTAGGACACAACGCGAGAACCGGCGACAATCGAATTTAGCTCCTTTTTTCCCCACGCAGAGTACGAAAAAAAAAAAGAGAGTCAAGCCGGAGACAAAATTGGGCTGGCTCTCGATCTCGAGCCATGTTAATGCATTCCGGTCACGTTGCACGGACGTGTACTGCGCTCGGCGGTATATCGGGCCCGCGAGGATGCAGCGCGAATGCAATCACCGCTTCGTTAGCTTCGATCCTCGCTGTCCGATACGCCCCGACAATTTCCTATTCCTTCAGGCGACCGAGGGACACGCCAACGACCGATCGATCCGTCCGATCGCTGCTCTCTTAAACGCGATACGCCCACGCCGCGGAGCAACGTACCCGTTCGGGAGAATGCTCCACTGAACTCGCTTGCGATCGTGAAACCCCCAAGAAGAATGCGATTAAACGATAGATAATGAATCAGTACAAATAATGAGATGAGAAGACGGAGGCTGTGCCGGCCCGTGGACCACGGGCCAACGGTGTGAAACCGAAGGGGGTGGAAACCAGACTGCTGGAGAAGCGTACAGGGTGAACCGTGATGCCGAGCGGAGTAACGAGGATGGACGAATTCGTGAAATAGCCCGGTGGTGAGGTTTGTTGGCCACACAGCTGCAGCTGCAAAACGAAAATGTCGTGGCAAAGGATAGCCAGTGCCGCTCAACTCGTGGCCGCAGTGGCTGTCATGTTACGGATACTGTTCGCCTCCGCGGACCCGGTCGCGTACACCGACGAGCAGACGATCGAGCAGACCACCTACACGGTGCCTCTCTCGTCGTCCACTGAGAACGACAGCGACATTTGGCAAGGTAAATGCCATCGGATTTCATTCACCACGTTTTGCACAAGGTTCCAGTATAAAGAACATTTAATTTTCTTTATACATATGTACATATTATCCGCTAATTCGAATTTGATGTTACAAGACATTTACGTGTTTTTGTAAAGTCGTTTCATTATCATCATTGTAGGTCTTTAGATTGCCGAATCTATTAACGAGATCTTATTTAAAAGCTGTATAAAGACATGATTTAAATCACAGGTATTAGTCAATCGCATGAGTCTCCCGATCGCGCTTCCTTTTCCGTCTCAATTCCGCGGAACAAGCTGGTATTACATTTCTCCGCGGAATCCGCTGTCCAGCTAACACAGGTTCCCCTCATTATCTCCCTCCCTGTCCCGCCTCCACCATCTTAGACTGGTTCTCTTGAAACGCACCTTGCTGGTTACGTAATCCGCGGTTCGCGGGCGTCTACGTACACGCGCTGTCATAAAGGCATGAAAACACAGTTGCTCGCGTTTCCATTGCTCGCGATCAGGTTCCAAAGCGTGGCCACGAAACTAGTTCTTGCGAGGAAACGGCGCCCTCGTCACTCGATCCTGCAGGAAGCCAGTCGGATTTCCGTTCGGATCATCATTCGATTCGACTGACCTAAGATTCTCTGGATCATTGCGAATCTCTCTTCTGTCGATAAATATTGACCAAGAAATATGCTGTGTCAATGTTTTGATGATTTCAAAACGAGATACAACGTATTAGAATTTTTATGACATGATTCTGACACGTGAATCACATAAATGATGTTAGAAACGACGGTAGATTCTGATTTTTAAAATATACGATAATCACGTTTAATCTTGGTCTTAACTTCTGCAATCTAATTTCGCAAACAATTTTTGTCTCACGGATCGGCATTCGTGATCCGCGTGCAAACTTCTCAGTAACGTTGCAACACATGCAGCTCGACTGACCTCACGGCGCCTATAAAATTATGGAAATCCAGTCTTTTTCGTTCTCGCTCTCGTTCTTTTTTGGAAGTCCAGACACGTTACTTGGTACAGACGGTGTATTTTTGTCTAGAAGGGAGGAGCCCGAAGGTCGTATGCTCGAAAATGTGTTTGCTAATGCCGTACTCGTATCTCGATTTAATGGCCTCTTAATGGCCTTTCACCCTGCAGAAGTAACCTTGTTACCGATGTAAAGTGTTCGATACTTTGTATTACGCGGAGCAACATGTAATATTCGATGTATGAAGATCGCTACGGACCGATATGACGCAATTATATTTATCGATGCATCTCGTTTTTAATGCATCGCGGTTATAACTTATCAGTTTCTCGGTTATACGTGAAATATGGCACGCTCTGCGTCTCTTAGCTGACGAGTGCTCCAGGTATAAAACAAAGTGCACGCATTTATGTTAATTAACTCCGCTGCAGGAAATACATGTCCTAAAACCTGCCTGACGGGATTCATAATCGTTTAAGGAAAATCATATACGGAAATCATTTCAACTAGTTGAATAACAAGGAAAATGAACGAGCTAC
Organism: Ceratina calcarata; assembly: GCF_001652005.2. Taxonomy (NCBI): domain Eukaryota; kingdom Metazoa; phylum Arthropoda; class Insecta; order Hymenoptera; family Apidae; genus Ceratina; species Ceratina calcarata. The sequence continues at coordinate 894,133 of NW_017147019.1, forward strand.
GAATTTCTATATTCTGCGATTAATATTTGCTCAGCCATTGCGAGACGCGTTAAAAATCACTTTTCACAGAGGTCCGAATTAACGAACGACAGACTTGAATAATAAACTCTTCCATTGAAGAAGTGTATTTCAAGTTCATAAACGTAATCGTACGGGAAACGATGGAACGCGAAACAGGTAACCGAGGAGCACCGCTTTTCTTATCAATCGCTCCTTTCACTCGAGCACCGTTACATTGCCAGCCGATCCTAATAAAGCCACTTTCGCCGATCGAAAGATCTGCGTGGTTGCAACCACTTTCGGCAGCGGGAAGTAAAATTCGCAGGCTCCTATGAATAATTGATAGACATTTCATAAAGCCGTTTTGAATTAAGTTATTCGCATAAGTTAATGCAGAAAGTTTTTGCATAATGTAGTTGAAACTTCAGAAAATTACTAGATCCCACCCTGTCTCTTATAATTTATTGTAGGAATTCTAAGTATAATGATGAATTGATTAAGTTTTAAATACAATAGCTTCTAGAGGGGATTACGAATGAATTGTTGCAATTTTCAATACAATGCCGTTACTCAGAATTTTCCATTAACTGCACATTTGTCGATAATGATCTAACCGGTGGTTACATCCAGTTACGAGAGAAAGTAACCTGGACCGACGTAACTTCCCGCAGCGCGTTTTGAGTGGAAAACGAATTAAATAAGGGAAACCGGTATTCGGCCGCGAGAACCAGAAAGGGAAAATGTTTTCCTGTGGTCTACCCGGAAAAGTCTACGAGAATGAAAGGAAAAAGCATAATCGATACTATCCTTTCTCCGAGCCATTTCTCGTTAACCAACCAACCAAACGAATAATCGTACCGACCTTGCCTATTCATCGTGTTCAGTTTTCAGGAACGTGTCGCGATATGGCTGCGAATTCTAAAGGTTTCGGGTGTTGTCGCCCTCTCCTTGTCGCTGAACGCGACTTGAATGCGAAAGGGAGCCCATTCTCACAGTTTTTCACGCGCGAAAAAACGGCCGTAGGGGGAAAATTCGCGTGAAACGCGTCGCGAGTGCACTGAAGCTGTGTCGCACGCGTGATAATGCTAGTCATGAGAGGGTTGTCGCGACGAATTCTCACCCCTCTTTTGTCAACTTCTACTTTAATATTATCATGTGAATTAATGATCATTGACGAACAATGAAGAATGCACTATTTATTATGCACATACATTATTTATTATGCAGTTTCATGATTCAATCCTCTTATGCTAATTTCTTATTAATTATTATAACGAGCATTAATAAATTATCAAGAATGTATATTTGGTATATGATTTATTATTTTGTTTATCGTATTCAGTGAACGTTACAATATCCCAGGAGCAATCGTGCGTTGAAATCGCGTGTCGCTCAAGTGGTTAACGCGTTGGAGTATAGCGTTACAGAAAAGCAGTAGAGGGTAGCATTATTGAAGTCTGTTTGGCGGTCGCAGGATATCGCTTTTCCTGCCGCAGTATCGTTTGAAATCTGAAACAGGCCGAAGTGCAACATGAAAACTTCGTTAAACAGATGTTTATCCGAATGTTCGCCCGTGTCCACGACATTTGATCGCGAGATTCCAATGCGATTAGCACCCTGTAGCGGTGTAAGTCCCTCGGCTAAGGTTCCTCGCACCCTCCGTTGTTTAAACTTCACGAAATCCTATCGCGAAGCCGTACAAACAGAGCGTGCATTTCGTTTTCTTTTCTCCTGTTTAAGAAGCTGTTACACAACGAGATCTGATGTCTGAGCCACGGGTCTGTATTTTTTATTTCTTCTACAAGCTCGTACGAGACCCGATCCTGTTATCGTGCCAATGATAAAATATAACAGACATCGCTCGTATAAATAATTCATTGTGTAACTCCAAAAAGAAACTAAACAATTTCGGGAAGCCAATTTCTTCTGAGAATACCGTCATTAATCTGCATGGATCATAAGTAGCTGAGTCTTAGAAGATCTTAGGAGGCTGTGGCCGCGCACGAAAAGTGAATGGATGTCTATAGAGTTACTTGTCGCCGCGCGAAGGGGTCTGAGAAGACACTCGAGGCGAAATTAATTATTCAGACTTCGGCCGTCGCGAGCCCGGCTCTCGTCTTTGTGCGCGAGAAATTGGAAAGCCACCTTGGTCGATGAGCCGGCAGACGAAAAAGATGGGAGAACGCGAATCGCGCGACGAGTGCATCGACCGAAAAATAGTTTACGGTGCCGCACGTTTTCGAGAGCGCTGCTTCACCTCGAGCACAAAAATTGTTGTACCACGCGCCGTTGATACCTCTTCAATCGAGATTAAATCTCCATTAGCCACTGATAAGATCTCTGTGCAAAACGTTTGTAACAGCATAGAGAAAAATGTGATCCTCATTCGTTAGTTAAAAATTGCTTTTCATATTTTATATGTGCGATGAATAAAATCCGTCTGCTAAATAGAATGCAATCCCAAATGAGAAAGTCACATAAAATAAATGGACTGGAATTGGATATTCGAAAATTCTTGAGATTCTTATTTCACATTCATTGCTCTTTTTTCAGTCCCTACGAAACCATTGAACTTAACGTCTCATGGCATCACATCGACCACCATCGAATTGTCATGGGCCGAGCCGGAGAACAGCAATGGGATCCTTTCCGGTTATCGCATATACTATATGCATTCGAACTACACGAACGTCCAAATGTACAGGATCGGGGAGTACAATGGGCCGGCGATCGAATTCCTTTTAAAAGAGCTAGGTGAGTACTAAACGGAAATGGAGCAGCTTGCGCGAGCACCGTAGAGTATCTGTTTCGAGAACTGTCGTTCCAGTAAAACAACAAGAAACGTCAGCGTGTTTTGGCTCGGCGATAAGCCGAAATGTTGTTATCAGCGCTGAGTTACGTGCTCGGGCTCGATGACTGTAGGTGAATGCATTGTTAGATAACGCGCTCGAATCTGGAACTCGTAGAGTCAGGCATAAATTCGATCCGAGATAAATCTGATGTTTCGCTAATGGACGCAAACGAAAAAACGTTCCGTCTATAGTTCGTTGTCGTTCACGATTTATACAGTCGAGTAAATCTCTCTTTATACAGAATAATCGTTACTAACGAGATAAGACAAGATTTTAGATATAAATTCATACAAATGATTCTATTACGCATCTTTATCGAGTGATGAATTATGGTCGCAGACCCGTATACCGAGTACAAGATATGGGTGAAGGCGTACACGTTGAAGAACGAGGGCGAGCCCTCGGAGCACATCGTTCGCCGCACGGATATTTCAGGACCGGACGCGCCGATCATCTTGAACGTCACTTGCCCGACCCAAGACTCCATCTACATCCAGTGGGCCAGGCCGAGCCTCTTCTGGGGCTCGATCGACTACTACTTCATCAATTACAGGATCGAGAACGAGGACCGTTACGAGGAGATCGAAATGACGACCGAAAAGAATCTCCTCGAAAGCGCGGTATGTTCTCAGTTTTATAAACCTTAAGACATTTAAAAGTCTGGCAATTATTTCATCGGTGGTTACTTTCACTGAAAAATAAAAATCATAGATCTATGATAAATTACATGATTTATTCATGATCATTCTTCTATTAATTTATTAATCAGAAGATTTATAATACATCAAATAGGATCATTTTTAGAAATTTGTTGATAGCCTTGTAAATTACATATAAATTGTCATGGAATGTTAGAGCTGTAGAAAACAGGATACAGAGTAATGCATTGCTCGATACGTCCACTCGTATACATAACTAGTTTATGATATTGCAATATTTGTGATTAAAACTTATGAACGTAACAATTTTCACTTCGATTCCACCAGCCGCGACAAATTTTCCACTTTCTTCGTTTTCACTACCTCGTTTGACGCCGTAGACCGTGCAAAGAAATGAACGTGCGTCGAGCTAACTGGACTAGAACTTTAATACCGCGAATCTCTCGATCGAATTTCTCTTATCTATCGAACGGAACAAATACCTGTGGCTGCGAACAGATATATGTTTGAAACCGACCTTGTGGCACAGGAAATGCATACTTGAGTTTTATCACACTGCATGAGTCATGGAATTACAATAGCGATCGATCGATCGATCTCAAGAAAAATGTTTATTGATCTTGCAGATGATCATACCGAATCTGACGATGAACAGCGTGTATGAAATTGTGATTCGCGGTGGAACAAGGAGCACTATCGATAATCGAGTGATCGTACGAGGGGAGGGCTCTGATCCACAAAAGGTGCGCGGTATCCGCGATTGCAACAGAGCACCGCCGCTGCTGTCGCACAGCCCCAGGGGATTCAGCAATGGAGTGATCGCTGGGATGATCTGCGCCTGCTTGGCTGTAATGCTCATGATCACGTCCTTCGTCTTATGGAAGTGAGGATCTATCTTTCTTTTCAATGCCCGTCTATGATTCATCAGACACTTGATGCATTATTTAGAATAAAAATGAATGTGCATACATTATGCAATTAACAATTCACAGAGAACATTGAACTGTGTTATTGTTAGTTAGAAAACGATGTACGATGAATTGTGGATCGGATCTCTGTTTCTTTATTGAATTTCGTTAATTTAGTTTGCCAATAAAATTAATTAGTCGTTTAATCTAATTTTATAAGAACGAGCAGATACTCGTTTCCCGAGTGCAATATTCACGCGATTACTGCCCACGGTCACATTCGCTCATTCAGCTTTGCAAATACAATACCTAGCCGTGCCCCATCATGCGATAATAGCCGTTCGGCCGTCATCGTGCAATTACAAACAATCCACGGTGCAGTCACGCGGTATTAAAACGCACGCATTTGCCGAGCGTTCAGTTCACCGGCGCGACGCGACGCGACGCGACGGAGTGGCTCCGACGACGCACTTGTAAACCGCGTTCGGTTATCGTTAAGAAAGGCGGTAACGAGTTCTCTCTTTCGCACACCCGTACTCCTTCCACTCCAGAATCTCCGTCTGACCTCTTATCGCCCACGATAACGACGACTTCCCAGTTCGCTCGTTACGCTCGTTTCACAGAGAAGTGGAGGCCCGAGCCGAGCCGTGTTAAGTGGCAGTCGTGTGCCAAAGCACGTGTCTAAGTCCCTCGATCGTACGAACTGCTCGAACATGCTGAAACACGCGGTCGACTTGATACCGTGCGATTCGTAAGGAATAACAATCTGGGTCACGGACGCCGCGGCTCTGGTCTATTCAAAGAACGTTCGCCTCTTGGCTGATCGCGTAAACCCGCTGCACAACCGTAGAATGGATAGTGATAGCACGACGACGGGATGAAGAAGTTCCTCGAAGTGTGAGTTAAACGCGAGAACAACGACACCGTTGATTCTAAACGTGCGATCTCGATCGGTTATCAAACGGGCGCCCGAGACCGATGCGTATTTTCCATTGCACTCGATTCATTTTTTATTCCAAGGCGATTCGATAAGAATCCGTGAAGAACCGATAAACCTCGTTTCACCTGTGTTTTTCGTTTCTACGTCCGTTTCACGTTTTCGTTTTGAAATGCATGCTTATGACGAAACTCATCAGGCCTTGCCTGAGGCCAATTTTCAGGAAATGCTTCCATACGGCTTACTATTTCCTGGACTATCCTCCCCGGAACGTGCCGACGCTCCAGGAATGGGAGAACACCGAGCAGGACGGCGAACGGACCGCGGTTGCTGTCTCGAAATTCGTACAGCATGTCGCGAGCCTGCACGCCGACGGCGACATTGGTTTCAGCAAGGAGTACGAGTGCATACAGTCCGAAACAGGAAAATTCACCGCGGAGAATTCTCAATGCGTTGAGAACAAGACGAAGAACCGATATTTGAACATTCTGGCCTGTGAGTGAAATTTTATCAGATTTTTTTTAATCATGTGCAATTGTTATCCGAACAAAAGAGTTTCTTACGGAAAAATGTATTTAAATCGAAGCACGTGTGGTTCCAAGCCTTGTTTTCTTTTCCGTGGACCACCGGCAACCTGATCCTATTTTTAATCGAGTTTCCCTTTCATCGCGAGGTTTAAGAATGTATTGGCTATATAGNCGTAGCTATTTATTATTAGGATTGTTCTTCCGACGTCTGATTTCTTCTTAATTATAGCAAATGCGTTTTTTTAAAGTACATAAAATTTTGGGATTGACTGTATAGCCAATACATCCTTAATTTTGTTCACTAGCAAGTGTCTCTGTTAGTAAATTGTATCTGCGGTCCATCGATTGATTAATTCGCGCGTTTCCGTTTCCTCAAGGTTTTGCTCTATTCGTCACGTTACTCGTAGAAGGCTTCACAGAGAAACCTGCAATGCCGTGCAACCGTTGCAATCGCGCGTATCGAAAGTCCGCGACTGTCGGCCCTCAACACGACAAAAATCACAAGGCTCGAACGTCGCTTTCTATTTCTATACAAGTTTCGTTCAATTCATGAAATTCCTCGCCTGGCAATCGATAGATCATTATCATTGTTGCTACTCATATCGTTAAATGAATGAATGTTACGTCTTCTTCACTTGAATCGACGGAGTACGTAAAGAAATTATTTAAGTACCTGTTAATTGTAATTTAAAACTTGTGATAGGAGTAACACAAGAAGATTTAATAACAATCACTAGATTACTCGATAAACCGTCGTACTAATTCTTATGCTGAGTCAAAGGTCAATATGCCGACGAGAACAATCGACTTAAAACGATCACGTTGAATTAAGTATGTGAATTATTAACCGACTCGTTCTTCTTCCACTTATCCGATTTATCGTGGAAAGTGTTAGCAGCGAAAATCTTTCGATTCGATTACGATAACTTATCGGACTATAAATAAGACGTTAGATAGCACGAATTCGGTCGAGAACTCGTTGTGCTGCACCGATTTGTTCGCAATACTATTGGGTTGACGTGTCGCTTTTATAATGTGAGTGACCGGCGGGCATTTGACAACGAGGTCACAGATGCTTTGCGGCTCGTTAATGCCTATCAATGCCCGTGGATTAGAGAGAAACAGAACAGATCACCTGGACTTCGATCCGTGATGTCAAACTTCAATTTACAGAATTTGATTCAACGAACTGGTCAATAAAGTACTTTTGTAGTCGATTATCGAGATCATTACTGAATAATTAAATAGAATAAGGGGTGTATGAGAAATGTTGAATAGGTGTTCGATTGAACAATAGAAGATGTGGAATGGGAATCTCTGTTCGCAGATGATCACACTCGAGTGCAATTGCTATCGTGCGGTGGAGGACCGCCTAAGAAGGGTCACGATTACGTGAACGCGAATTATATTGACGGTTGGCAGCGTACCCGTGCGTACATTGGCACCCAGGGTCCGTTGCCACCGACGTTCGATGGATTTTGGCGCATGGTGTGGGAGCAAAAAGTATCAATCATCGTAATGATCACCAATCTCGTGGAACGTGGCCGCGTAAGTATTCGAAAACTTTTCTGCTCTTCTACATATGTATTCAGATTTTCTGTATGTGCAATCATTATTTTATAATTACGCGTTTTATAGAAAAAATGTGATATGTACTGGCCTAAGAAGGGTTCTGAAACGTACGGATATATTCAAGTGACTCTGCTAAGGGAAGACGTAATGGCAACTTACACCATTCGCACCCTACAGATTCGTCATCTAAAGGTTGGAATATTTATTAAGGAAATCAATGGAAACTATTGACCTTCCAGCAGTCGCGCTGTCCTACAAATCACTATGTTAAAAATTGATGCCTGTAACGCGTTTTCCTTCATTCGCCTTATCTTAAGAACACTTGATAAGAAATTTTTATTTCCGATTTATCTATAATTATTCGTCGAGATATAGCGCGACCGCTCGAAGGTTGATAAAAGTCGATTGGGTCCCATGGATTAATGATGCTTACAGGTGAAGAAAAAAAAGAACGGAGTTAATATGGGTGAAAGAATCATATGGCAATATCATTATACCGGCTGGCCTGATCATGGAGTGCCGGAACATCCCTTACCGGTTCTCAGCTTCATCCGGAAATCTTCCAATGCCAATCCTCCGGATGCGGGACCCATTGTCGTCCATTGCAGGTAAAATAGTTTAACGAAAATTGAAATAACTCTTTCGCAAGGACATATGAAATTACTTTGATTTTCCTCTTCCGTTGTCGATCACTAAAGCGTTCAACGATGAATTTATAATTCTTCTAGCGCTGGGGTCGGACGCACGGGAACTTACATCGTGATCGACGCCATGCTGAAGCAGGCCAAGTGCAAGAACGAGGTGAACGTGTTCGGATTCCTGAAACACATCCGCACGCAACGAAATTTCTTGGTCCAGACAGAAGAGCAGTACGTGTTCATTCACCACGCTTTGCAAGAGGCGATCGAAAGCGGCGAGACGAACATCGACGCCAACCATCTGTTGGACTACGTTCAGCACATGCTAAGTCCCAATAACGCCAACACCGATGGATGGAACAATCTTGAAGCTCAATATAAACTGGTGACTTCATGGAAACCGAAGGAGTTCAACCTCGTATCGGCGATCAAGCCGTGTAATCTTCACAAGAATCGTAATCAGGAAGTGATATCAATTGAGACTGCTCGCGTTCATTTAACGCCCAAACCTGGAATCGATGGCAGCGACTATATCAACGCTACGTGGATTGCAGGTGAACGATCATTAAATCTCAGATTTCAATAGAAAATTTAATATCCGAGTACTGGATAAAAGAAATTCTTATCTGGAATTTGTTTTCGAAAATCTTAAAAATCATTTATCGTGCACAATTATGATAGAAAAAATGAAATTGTAATTTTCTGATCAGGCTTCCATCGTAATCGCGAATTCATCATCACCCAACATCCCATGGAGAATACCATCATGGAATTCTGGCAGATGATGTGGAACTACAACGCGCAGACTGTAGTCATGCTAACCGAATGCGACGAAGTAAGTTCTCCACTTCCAATGCAGTACATTAAATAATTAATTAACATAACTTTCATTACTGGTAATAAATAATTTACAGGAATATCCCGAGTTCTGGCCTACCGAAGGGAAAGATTTAGAATCAGAGACGTTCCGCGTGCGATCATGCGGGATCAAGGAAACCGCGAATGGTATCATTTTGCGAGAAGTCGCGGTGCGATCGTTGCAAGACGATTACGAGCTGAGTGCTAAGATCGTGCAAGGTCCGCGGTCCCAGCCCGGCTTCTGGCCGCACAATACCAACCCTCGACCACTCGTTACACTCATCCACGATTTGCATCGTGATTATCAAAACGGTCCTATCGTCGTGATGGACAGGTAGCTCTCCACACATTTTTTTATATAAAAAATTATGAATTTTCATGAATATGAAATAAATAATTTGTATTTGCTATCAGATACGGCGGCGTGGAGGCTGCTATCTTCATTTTGCTCACGACGTTGAGCAAGCAGCTGGAGTTCGAAAAATGTGCTGATATTTATATGTACGCGAAACTGTTGTACATGAAGCGACCAGGAGTCTTCCGGTCAAAGGTACATTTTAAATAATTAGCGTAAAAAATTTGAAAATCTTCAGACGATCTATAATTTTTTGTCTTCTCTTTTTACAGGAAGACTACGCGTTGTTGTATCAGTGCTTGGAGGTGATGCTATCAACGAAAAGCCACGACGAGCCAGATTTGTATTCAATGGCGAACGGCCACGTGGCTGCGATCACGGATCAAGCAGAGGTACCCACTTCATCGATGCAACACATGCAGATGGATTACTCTCCGAAATCAACGATGATAAGAGAGTACGCGACCGTCGAGGTGAATTCAATGTCCGATTACACGATGCCCATTCACGTGGACCATCCGATGGAGCCTTGCAGCAGCAGGAGCAGCGACAGTTGCATGTTCACCCACACGGGTAACGAGCACGAGAAGAACATTGTGATGACTCATAGAAACGTAAGCTACCACAACCACCCAGGAAGCGTGTCGGTGATCGTCGACGCGAACGGTTACGTAACGAACGGCAGCATGCGTATGCGACCAGAGGGTATGGAGTCGAGCTGCAAGATGTTGCCTCAATGATGCCTGCCGATCTTCGGTTGCAGTGTACCCTCGAACCGGTCCGAGCCGCTGTAACCGATCGAGCTCCTCACTGCCCGAAGCCTAATCCTGATTTTGTAAGTACTCGTCGTAAATTTCGTAAAACTTACAAATTTTTACGTGCTCTTCGTAAAAGCGTTAATTTCTAATGTGATAATAATGAGACAGGATGGGCAATTTGTAATTTAATAAATTAAAAGATATTTAATGATTCTTGATTTTCAATGTTAACTGTAAAACTATGATGTCTAGCATTCTTTATTCTTGATACTGCTGCTAAATATTTCAACTGGACCCTGACTTAGATACGAAAAGGTTTCCCAGATTTACAAACAATCGACCGTAGTTCCATTTAACATATAGTCGCACACAGGCGAGTAGAAACGCGGTCAAGTTCTCGGGTCAGGGTCTGCACAATTACGGCGCAGCTGACATAAGCGTGACGTTTGTAAAACGCCGAATACTTTTCTTTGACTCGCCAGGCCGCAGCGTAAGGAGTTTCAAATTGGACACGTCTTCGCACAAACGGAAGCCGACTCGATCCCAGGATCAGCTTAAAGAAGATACGTTTGCATATTGTAAATAATTGTTAGTTTATACGTACGCGTACGTTCTTAAGAATGAGAGAGTATACATTGGAAGAAATGAGGGTCCCGTTTCCGGTGTTGCTGGGTGCCAAAAACCACACTTGCTGACGCACATCACCCCGCGGACCTTCGTTCACCGTTACTCATAGCGTAAATGTACATCCCCCGTTTTGTATATATTCACACACGTGCACACTTAATCTCGATGAAACACACTTCACCCGCGTACACATTTAAATGTAACACAATGATTTATGTAAGTTGGATCTTTCGATCATTTTACCAAAGAATCGTTTTATATCGGCGTGTCGTTTTAAGTTCCCACGGTTTCTCGAATTCGCGCTGTCGTATGAAAGATTGGCGAATGCCTTCTCGTATCTCTGCCTCTTATCTTCTCCGAGCGTGCGACGTCACTATAAGAATTGAGACAGGAGAACGGGACTGAAATAAAATTTAGGAGAGTGCGTCCTATCTCAAATTTTAATTAAATATCGTGATCAGTGTCTAACGTGTAAGACTTTAATCAAACGAATCGCGTTGGACTCGAATTCCGGCGTGGCCGGTCGCGCGTAATAGAGGACAAGCCGCAGCGACGACAATCCGAAGCGTTCGATAATACATTTCCAATCGTAGAACGACTTGTTCAACATACGCGATCGATCAAAAGAAACGATGTGATCCAACGAGACTTTGTGATATTCAAAACAAAATTCATTCGACAAGATTATACAATTTCTCCTAGCTGAGTTCATTTTCATTTTTCTAACGAATCGGAAGACTGTTCTCTCGTCTAGGACTCTTATACAATCCGTATGTAAAGATCTAGATCGGTATAATTTATGTGAGGTGACACGAAGACAGCGAGATACTCGACTGTGAACCGCGACACCTTCGAACCATCTTCTACAACCCTTTTTCTAACGATTTTATATACGTTGCGATTGAACGGACGATCGATCGTTCCGGTTTCTACCTTTTACTGCCAATTAACGACGACATGAACGTTTAACTTAAAAAAAATATTGTAAAAAAAAAACGTAAAAAAAAATATGTGTGTGCATGTACGTAATCGTGTTCATGTTTAATAAGATGTATGTAATCCGTGACTGAACTCGTTATCGGTTTTCAACTCGATGTGGATGTAGCCTAATTAACCACGCTTCTTCCTTCGGGTCGATCAAGCGACAAACTGCCAATTTTACTAGATCCTTATCACCGTTTTAAGAAGTTCGACGTTGATACCCCGAAGGAGGACTCTAAAACGATAAGATTTAGGTGTAGTTCGAGAGATAGGAGGCGAATACTCTGGCGAAGTTGTCACGTTTCAACAAAGGAATCGAACCCCGATACTTCTCGCTAACTTTTCATCGTAGAAAGCAATGAAGGATATACAAGAGTCAAGAAATAAGAGAAAGGGTGCGAGAGAGGCGCAGATTAGAATAAGATTCATCCGACAGTGGCGTTCTTGGATTCTTGCCCCTTCCCACTTTCATTAGTGTAACTCGATCACGCGTTCACGTTTTCCATCGCAATGGACAATATAGCAGAGCGAGCGGTAATCGTTTGGAGCCTTACGATGGAAGGCGTATCAGAGAAACCGAGCCGACGTCCAATCGAGTGATCAGCGTCGTAGCAAACCAAATATTCCCCGGATTTTCCACTTTTCGATAAAAAATCAAACGCGAAGGGGAAGAATGGATCTCGGAGTAGACGCGAACAGCTCGAGTTGGACAGAGACGATGTCTTCCTGTCGGGGAATAGGAAGGGAAGACATTGCGAAAGTAGATAATTCCTCTGGACCGATCGATCCAGCGAATCCCTCCTTACCACGCAACAATATTGTCTGTTTGTACTATACGCGAGTATTTAAATGTAATACCCGGTTACGCTGTAATTAATATCAATTAAAACCGTTGTTGACCCGTGCAAAGACGTGTCTGGACGCCGTGCACACTCATATAGTCTATCTACACATTGCACACATCCACAGATTCGCGAATGCACACTATGATATAATAGAAAACCATGGAAAATCGACGTAGGCTCTGTTAGAAAAGGAAATAATATACTATAACGAACGAACTGACTGTTGTTAACTGCTTAAGATGAAAAGATAACGCGACGAAACGTATACATACAGAAAGAGATGAAGTATATATA
>NW_017147019.1:907594-973397 GCF_001652005.2 Ceratina calcarata
ATAAATATAAATATGGATATATATATATATAAAATTATAAAACTGCAAATATAAATATATAAATATTCTATCCAGATATTTATAACATGAATGCAGACTACACACTGTAAAACGAATTTCGAACCGACTGGATCAGCTTCTAGCGGCTGTTCACTGAAAATTGCGATAGCTTCTGATATACAAGCCCGCGTGGACATCATTCCGAACCTTTAAACCTTGGAAGATAAACAGATTTCCTTCTGTCTTGTCGTACTTCGAACGCGTATCTGTACTGTATTTTACGATAAGCACCGTAAACTCTGAGTGTACGTATATGAATAAATACTAAGTGTAACGAAAGAGTGAGGCTGAGAGAGTAACATTCGAAATTAAGGGATGCGTGTGGATCGATTTGTGTAACTCGGTCGGCGCGTCGTTTATACATAATATAAATATTATACATAATTCAATTCGGAGAATAACGAGATAGATGTGTATAGGAGGATAATTTAGACTCTAGTCAGCATAACACAATCGTAATCGACGCACACGTTTTTCCTTGTTCCGTTTCCGTTCTTACGACGTCGTTCCCATTCGTTCGATTCGTTTCTCTGTAATGCGGAACGAGATTTCACTCAGTCAATGCCGCAGTGATACATTTCAACGTGTTGTTATGTATTAGTAATTAAACTGACATTACTCTATGACAAATGACGTTGCCCACGTGCTATTTTATATCGATTTTCATTCAATAATTTTTTTTAATCATGCCGTCACTGTTGCAACGAATGAGCGATTTGTGATAAACGCGTGGCTGCGTTTACGGCTGTTCGTTTGCTTTGGGTATGCGTGTTGAATCTTGGCACGAACCTAGGAACAATCTTGGATTAAAAATGTTCAAAGAGTTTCTAGCTGTATGCCGGATGGTGTGACGCGTGTGAGACGAGTTTCTGTTCTCCGGCATTATTGATTTAATTTTTATCATCATTTTTTATGCTTTGAACGAGAATTAAAATCAATTCCCATAATCAATAAACGTATCGGTGTCTGATTACTTTTAGAACTAAAAATCATGGTGCGATGAACGGATTGCAGACGCAGCCATTGAGAAAATGTAAATGAACGTGTCGGAGGTCTACACGCTTGATCGTTAGAGAGAATTAATAGAACGAAAATATCATCGGGAAACCGGTTCGTAGCGTTTAGAGTTAGAGGATCGAACAACGAGAGCGAGGATAATGTAAGAAGCGAAGGAATCGTGGAAAGTGCTGTTTTTTTTCTTTTTTTTTTTAATATCATGTTTCTTCGCGGCATCGAGTCGATCGACGCGCAACATTTGAATGCAAGTATTCGCACAGGCCTACGATAAGAGAGCTCTTTATATACGTATCCATAATGTTTCACATTGTACACGCAGTCCACATTCCTTTGTACACGTCGTTAATAAATGTAATTAAGTGATATAAGGCAGACTCGACTGCGTGTACAATCTTCTCAAATTTTAAAGGGACTAAATTCAGATTCCTAGTAATTATGTATGTGTTACTGGCTAACACGTATATGTATATACGAGTCAATCCCGCATACGTGCAACCCCGAGCGCTTTCAAGCCCTCGATGCACCCTTCATACCTCCGCGAGAATAATGGGGTAGTATTAACGAATTTGCATACTCCCTTTTTAGTTGAGTTTAATTAAAACTTCCATCAAGCTGCTGAGAAATTTGATTACAACCACATTGTCGCGCGACGTTCCAAATTACAGTACAAAATTTTGCAAAAGTCTAATAGAATTGGAAGTTCGAACGGTCGAATCTAGAGAGGACTCGTTTTGATCGTGCAAGCTATTGTTCGATCAGGTTTTCCTGAGGGGGAGAAGCACAAGAATATATGTCCTTCCACCGTAACAGTATCTTGACCAATTATGTACTAAGCTAGCATGGATGTATAACACACTGAGATAAATGTTAACCAGTTACCTGCGTAATACTCAATGTTAAGTGTCAGACTGATGTTCATTCAGATTTCCTTGGCGATGATCCTCGTCGCTCGCGCTCACAGCTTTTCTTTCTCTTCCACTATTGCGCATGAGAATACATTGCCAACGACCGTCTGCCAATATCGTTTACGCGGATTTTTTATGCGAACGAACGAAGAGGAAAAACGAGAAATCAAAAAGAGAAACATAATAGGTGACGTTAAGAGACATTCCAGGCCCCCTTTAATGAAAGGATCTAATGAGATCAACGAAATGAAACATTGTTCGACTGCCATATTTTATAATCATTCTGTTTTTTTTTTCTTTTATAGAGAACGGGCATTGACCCGCGTACGATTCGAATGGGAGTGTAGTTTCCATTCTTTTCTAAGTACGAACTTTCTTGTAATCTATCCTGATGAACAAAAAAAAAAAAAAGAGAAATAGATTGCGGCTACACGACACGTATTGATACGCGAACAAACTATTGTCACAGCTGATATGTGTGTGTTTTTTCTTTATTATGTACGTATCTGCCGTGTAGAAAAGTAGCGAAACCCCCACTCCATCTCCCCGTCCCTCATCTCGATGTCCCACGAACATGTTGTAGTAATATACACTTCTTACTATCGAAAAAAAAGAGTTTTTCATTATATCTTCATCATTTTCATTTCTCTAGTTTCCGCTGTCCATTTCAATTACTGTTGATACTCGACGCCAGAAGTTCTATCGAAAACGTCTGGCTGCTTCATTGAAAGTTGATTACACTCGCGTCAAGTAGGAAGTTCAATTCGTAGTTTCTCATTACACAATCGTGAAGGGTACCGAGCGAATGGTTTTAATTAATTTGAAAAGTTCAGGGCACTTTACGTGGATTTCACAATTTATATTCAAATTCGGAAATGATTCTAAAAATGTTCGGATAATATGAAGCATGTTTCGTGTATCGATCAGAACGTAATACTTCTATCGCGAAATTTATCCGAGAATCGAATTTCTGTCGGAAACGCGGCTGATGCTAAACTGATAAAGAGTTGGCAATTAAGCTGATTGACGGCAAGTTTATGACCACGGATCGTCATTTTAACGTTACTGGAATTAAAGAAGAATTAAAATCCGTTTGAATCCACACGTCTGTGCTTTTACTCGATTTCACGATCTGAATTGGAACGTGAAAAGTGATACGAGACTTGTTACAGAGGGGAAGGTTCTTGAAAGAAAACGCCGAGACACGATCGCTGGTTTTTCTTGTTATTTTTTTTAAAAAAATACCACTTTATTGTAAATGGATCGTCGACGGTAGTTACACGGAAAGACAGTTATCCATCCACAGAGAAGCGTTAGGGGATCCCGACAATCTCAACGGCGAGGAAAACGTTCTGTTTCTTATTCTGCGTATCATCATTTTTTTTACATTTTTCGCTTTTTTGAATTAACACTCATCATGCTTTGGCATCGTTATTATCTTACGTGTCTGTGTTCCTGTTAGGTCGTGTACGTGTCTGTGTACCCTTATGCGATACATTTTGTTGTTTTTTTTTTTAAATCTTCGTTTCGTTTCGATCTCGCGATTTGTTTCGAATATTTGATTAAAACACACTTAGACAGTGATAGTAAAGTCCTTAGGCGATTTCGAGAGCGAGTTAGAAGGAAAACCCGTCCTCTTCCTGTGGAGCTTCAGCTTCATGTCGATGTCGCACTCGGCCTCGCTGGTCTCGTGCGCGTCCGTGAAACCTGTCGGCGGCTTCAGTTCCAACGTAGACAGCTCGCTGCCCCAGTCCTCTTCCCTCCTCGGCATCCTCGACGAACCGGGCTCCTCCAACAGGCACAACGATTCCACGGACTTCCTCGAGCTCGGATCTTTCCCCAACCGGTCGCAGGAGCCGGGCCTCGAAGGATGATTCGACAACGCGCCCCTCGAATACGAATGCATCCCGGACTCCGAGAGCTTCAGCACGGGCCGAAGAATACCCGGCACGCGGCCGTCCATCCCAATGTCGGCCGTTGCTCCTTGATTCCTGAAGCATTAACGTTCATCCTATCTTTATACCTCTATTAAAAATGACGTAAAGCGACTGAAGTATCTAGTCTTCTATGATCGTTAGAGATGATACAGAGTAAGGCTAACAGAAGAGTGTGTAACAGGAATGATATGAAAGTACCTTTGCTTTTCGAGCCTGGGAAAGGTCTTCCTCTCAGAAGTTGGTGACGGCTCGGTTGATGTACTTGATTCGTGCGTGTGGTACAGCACATCTGGAAGGTGGACGCGAGAGACACGTTTGGTGGGAGAAACGTGAGACGTTAGTGGCGACTTGGATGCTGTTTTAAGACTGTTGCCGGCGTCGACACAGAAAATCGAATACTAACTTACTATGATGAACCGGCCTCGGGACCAGGGCTAGTCGCTGCTCCCTCTGCCCGATGGAGTTCGGCCCCGGCGACCGCGTCATTATCGACGCCGGCCCAGAATCGTCCAGGTGGTTCGAGGACTCGGTGCGGCTGCTGGTACCGACCTCCGTGTCGCTGTCCGAGCCCAGGGTGTCGTACTCCTCGGACTCCGACTTGAACGACTTCGACTTTCGCCGCGCCCTACCACGTACCTTCGTGTACTGGTCCATGTCGCACTGCAACGTGTAAAAGTTACCCGTGCCCTCTTCGCAATCTCCATCGCTACCAATACTTCTCTCGTGAACGTGAAACAGCGACGGTGGGAACGTGCACATAAACCCCGAATACAATAATAACACATTTTTGTGCAGGGAAAGGGAAGAGACTTGCAGGGAAAACCTTAACCGGATTCGATCTAAGCTCGATACATCAACGGAAGTCGCCTTACGTCGTACCGACGTTACTTTGATCTCGTGGGATATAGCTATGTGTATACAAGCAATACATCATCGGCTTGATCTCTTTCACACAGATATATCGTTCGGCCTCTCGATGAAGATACATTTCAGAGACAGAATCGAATCGATATAAAGGGAGACCGTTCATTTTTAACAAAGAATTGGTAGCGCGTATCAAGAAATGATTTCCAATTATCGACGACCGTTTGTGATTAACGTACCTGATTGCCTTGCAGCATGGTTTCGCTGCGTTCGTAGTAGAACGCCTGTCGCATCGGGTTCGCCGACAGGTTTTCCTGCTCGGGCAGATTGAAGGTGGCGTACGGATAAATGTCTTCGGAATATTCGGGTATTCTTTCCAGCGCGCTCACCTCGCGACAGGGCGACTGCTGGCCTGGTTTCCTCACGGTCGCATAGTACTGTTCCCTCTGCTCCATATTATGCTTGTTCTCCAGCGCGGCCTGCGTTTGCGAATTCGGGTCGTTCGCCCGACCTGACCGTTCCGCGTCTGCGATCACAGTAATTAACTCGTGGACGCGAGTCGCCGTCAGAGACCGAACGCTTCGTTTCTTTACCAATTAACGGGGCCATTTTCAATTTAAATTACGTTCGTCTAAACGGTAGAATCGAACGTTTGTTTGAAAAATCGATTAGCGCAGTCTTAGAACGGTTTCGACGCTATTTGGCGATCCGCCAAAGTTTCCGCGAACAAAGGAGCTGGGTTAAACTTCTAATTACATCTCGGGCATAACTAAACCCGGGTAAAAATGTTAATTACTACGCTATGGGGAAGAATGGGATTGAATTAGTCGACGCGATACGCCTGCCGAAATATACGTTTCGGAACGAGCCGCGGTCGCATGCGAATCCGTCGTGGACGCATAAATATTTGCCGGTCGTTCCGCGCGTGCCAGTTGAACGTTCGTGCCGTGTTAGCATCAACAACGCCAGGTATAATTGCATGAAGCGCGCCCGGCAGCCTCGTTTCGCCAGGCTTTTAATTAATCGAATTGCTCCGAGCGGATATACCGAGCCGGTGATGTTGACATTGCGGCGGTAAGTGGTCGGTCGAATAAAGGCGCGAGGGTCGCCGGGAAAGTGCGAGGGAGGAATAAAAAAAAAAAAAAAAGAAGGAAGAGAAAACGAGAAGGGGGAATCAATTTTCGCCCGATATCTTGCGGCTGGCCGACCCTCAAAGGTGGACATGGTAATTGGAGCACAATCCTGCGACGTTTAGCTACTCAATAACGACGAGTGGCACGAGTGCGGCGCCAGCACACCCTTCTGGCTCGATGCAAATTGCCACCGCCGACATTCGATCCGCGTCCTTCGAATTTCCTTCGACGATCGATCGACCGGCTACACTCGAGACGTCTGGCTCTATCAATTTAGACACCAGATCCTTTGACCGGTGAACTATTATACTTTGATCGACTCCAGACCAGTTTCCGGCGAGTTAACTTTCATAGACCATCTAAATTGCATGCAATCGCGTAGGACGTCGACGATTCTATGATGCGCGTACGAAAACCGAACTGTATCTGATTATGTGTACAAACGAATTCGAACGCCACGATATCCTGGATTCCTGCACGCCTCCGGTTATACAATTAAATATCTACACGTTTGCATAACTAGAATCATTAATTGAACTGCGATTCGACGGTTCTTTGTTTGACGCGAGGATATTGTTTGTATAATATGACGAAGTGTGTGTGCTCGTCAGACTTTAATTATATGCATCAGCCCGATGCAAAGTTATAGAGTCAATCTATTATTTGAATGACCACTAAATGAAACATTTATAGTAGCACTGCGCTATGAATTTTCTATTCACATTCTTTCTAAATACAATAGAACGCAGCGTGGAGATGAACCTCGACCAAGCTCCGGGAAATCGCGGCGCGTGAAATATTTCCGTGAAAATGGACTTACGTGTTTTCAAGCAGAAACAAACGCCAGCCACTGCGAGGAACACTGCGAGAAGCGATATCACGCTGGGCGCCAGTACGTGGGCGTCGAAAAACAGCGAGGTCTCCTCGATTTCCGGTGAATGCTCGTCGTGTATTCGATTACTGCCGGTCTGCGGCAGCGTGCTGAACAGGTATTCGGCCTGCGTGGATCCCGCGTTGTTGTACGCGCTGACACGGAGCTCGTATTTGGTACCCGGTTCCAGGTCCACTATAGGGAATCTCGATTGCGGCGGCACGTTATTCGACACTGTAACGGAATTAGGATCGTTCGGCGTAACAGACCGTGACGATACGTTCTTGCCGGCCAATTTCACCGCAATTTACGGTTATTATCAAAGATTTAACCAAATTAATCCGTTGAATTGTATGTAGAAAATCATGAATACCGAACTAATTTAACTATATTCGACCTCGGTTTAATTGCAATGTTAAAGCGCACTCACCGAGTAACCAATCGCCGGGCAATCTTCTATACTCCACCACGAAGTACAACAGAGGGCAGCCACCGTCTTGCCAAGAGTTCAACTCGAGGGTAACAAATGTTTGATTAACTTTGATCAATTGATGCTTCTTCGGCGCGACGGGTTTCGTTCCATTCGTCTTGACGGTTTCTATTTTGCTGGCGCTCCCGCTACCGATTCTGTTGAACGCGGCCAGAGTGAACTGGTACTTGGTTCCGCATTGTAAACCTTCCAAAAGATGCGTGGTGGCCTTCCGGTCCAGCATCACTTCCTCCCACTCGGAGAATTCCCGGCGGTAGGCCAACAGGAAGCCTCTTATGGCCGCGCCGCCATTGTCGCCTTGCTTCCACTGCAGCTGAACAGCGTCGGTGGTCGTGCCGGTGGCGAGCAAAGTCGGCGGCGTCGGCGGCACTAAGCAAAGTTACGTTGCTTGGATTGATCGCCCGGGAATGTCTGACGGCTGATTAATCGCGCTGAACAATGAGCCGAGAACCTGTTTCCCTTAATGCTAATGAAACTTCGCTGAGAACCTGCTAGGAATTTCTAATTTACGGTAGATGAGATTCCCGACGAATTTTAAGGTAATTCAGTGAAACGATTTCAGTACGCAGGTAATCGATATCATGCGTGAACGACAGACGAAATTGTATTAATTGATTTTGTATTCGGTTGAATGTATCAGAACTCGTTCGTTTAGGAGGGTGAATTATTTGACAGAGAATAATGACGCGACCAGTGGGACGGAAAATGGTTACGCGAAACTTTTAACGAACCGTTCTCGAAGCCGTTGCTGATTTTTTCGTTTTATTCCCGCAGTAATACGCGACGCGAGAAAGTTCGCCACAGAACGCACCTCAACGTTAACCGACATTCGTTTATACGCATCATTCCTGTTTTTCGATACCTTGTACTTGAAGCGTGTAGGCGATTTCGTCGGAGCCGAGGGAATTCTTGACGTGGCAGGAGTAGTTGCCCTCGTGGGACCTTTGCACGTTCCTCAGCGTCAATGTGTTGTCCGGCCCGATGTCGGATCTGCCACGGGAAATCCATGATCGCACACTCGACTGCCCGATCGAGAGCAACGTTTCACACTTACCTCTGCTGCAGTTTGACGTCGCCGCGGCGCCATTCCAACGTCGGCGGCGGATTACCCACGGCGAGACAGGCCATATTGACGTCCACCCTCCACGGCACCACGAGCGGCACTCCGAACGATATTATAGCTGCTGGAACTAATTAAAAGTCCCAGTTATCCTTGCTCTTCGTTAAACTTCCTCTAGCTATGATCCGTGTTTGAGTTCAGCTTTCGAAACTTCCGCCGTTCATCGTGCCACCCCTCCGGCTTTCAACAAACTCCCGTGTTTCCCGGAGCGAGCGCCGGCAATTTTTAACAGGTCACTCGAGGAACGAAACTCGCAGTGATTTCAATCATTGGCGGCGAACGCGAACAACGATTAAAATACAGAATTTCTCAGTATTGGCACAGTCCTCGCTCGGCAGATTCTAACTTCCATCAACTCAAACGCGAGTCATACGAAACGAGGCATCGATTAAACATCCCATTCGTACGAAACGAGCTCAAAACTCGTCCCACAGATCAGCCTACTCTTTAACTATTAACGATCACATAGGAATATATGTGCATATATTTAACAAGAGATATATTACATATTCGGCAAAACAGAGAAATGCAGAAGATTACATAGTTCAAAGAGAATTAATAATAATGCCTGCATGATACATGAAAAATGTGAATTAATATTTGAAGAAATTTATGTCCCTGGTCGAAGGTACATGGGAAAAGGCAAGAAAGTGGAAAGAAACGTTTGTAATCCAGGATGAAAAGTTTCTTGGACTTACTAGTACTGCCGGTGCTGCTCAGCTGAAGTTTGATGACCGGAGTCCTGGGCCCTTGCCCCACTTTGGTCGAGGCCGTAACCCAGGCTTCGTAGGACTCGCGCAGCTTCAACCCGGTCGCCTCGTGGTGCAAGCTCTGCGCAGGCAGCGAGCTTTTAGTGATCTTCACCTCCTGGCCCTGGTCCAACACCCGGATATGCACGGTGTACTTGGTTAGGATACCGTTCGGCCTCCGAGGAGGCAGCCAGGATATCACCACAGCGTCCTCGTTGCTAGTCACAGCCTTCACCCGCTCCGGTGCATCTGGAACTGCGAGCAAAAGATATTGCGCGATGCAAATATAAAACAAGAAAAAGAGAGAAACTGTCAATATAATTATTTTTTATATAAACCAACATCTTACATATAATATTATTATTATATATTAATTATTATTTATTATATATCATGTATTAATTATTATTTATTATATATCATATGTTAATTATTATTATAAATATATATATTAATTATATATAATATATATAAACCTTTTTAACTCCGAAGGGACATTCGTTTTAATTTATTTACTCATTGACAAGCAGTTAAATATTATGCGTGCACATTGGAGCTGTCCGTGACACGAAACAACGAAACGGACGGGTAGCAACGAGTTCCTGCTGTTGACAAATTCCACCGGTCGGAGTTTTCTTCATGATACACGAATTTTCGATTACGCCGCGCCTAGTCCCGTTGTTCAAGCTTTATTACGGATCTCGCGATACAATTATTCGCGACCCATTTCGCGAAATTTCGGCCGCGCCAAACGGGAACGCGTGCGTTTAATGGAAAACCCGTATTATGCTACTTCAAAGGCGCGTTAAAGTTTCTGTCATTGACTCTTTCAGTTCCCGTTTCGCCGTACTCGTTAAGTGATTCTCTGCAATTCGCCAACTGCAAGTGGCCTCCTCCGGTTCTGGTTTCAACCGTACGTGCCACTCGAGACGCATTCGGCTCAGCGAGAAATTCTCGGCTCCACGTGCAAATCCCTTTAAATATTTTTATTTCGTTTCTCGATGCGTTCTATTTGACGTTTTTAATAATCTAGAAAGTCTGATCACGAGCTAAATGAGATGGATAATTAGTAGAAACGCTCTCAACTTTGGAAATTAGAATTGGAATAGGCGTTCCATTGCAGCCGGTTCCAAGAAGCTTAATAACATAATACCTCCACCGATGTCGCGAACGACTCATTAACGTTTCAATAAACCCAGTATTCTAGTTCTCTGGCCAACCGTTCTATTCTTGGTCGAATCCTGTCTAAAACTAGATGAAAAGTGACCCACAATTCCCTGAATATATTGATCTACCGTCAATGATAACTTGCCGTAAGGCGACGATTGATCTCTCAAAAAGATCTCAACGGGATTCCACTCCCATGACAACATTTCTCCACGACTTACTCTTCTCACTTGTTAAATCTTGATACAAGTAAATATTTATGACTAAGATAGTAAAATTTTAATCATTTATTTTATTCATTTCTGACAGTCTAAATAATTTCGTACAGCGTTTGCAATTCTTGCAACATGCAATTTTCTTATAAAATCTGTAAACGACTTACCAGTTTCTTCGGTGGTGCAGGATACAGGGCTACTGGTGACACCTTCGCCGGCCCTTGTGTACGCAAGCACCTGTACCGTGTAATTCGTGTACGGGCTCAAACCGTGGAGCACCGTGCTGAGTGCATGGACGATCTTCGTCTCCCTGCCCGCCTGCTGCTCGAGGACCGCGCTGGCCGCCTCGTACAGCAACTTGTAGCCTTGCACGACCCCGTGAACTTTGTCGGAAGGCGGTGGTTTCCAGGTCACCTGAATGGTCTGCCCGGTTAGCGCCGCGCACGCTACGGTCTGCGGAGGGGCGCTTGGAACTGCGTCACAGTCGTAACCATAAATTCGTTTCACGGTCGAGGAAATGTAATTAACACATTTGCACTATCAACGTTCAGTTCTTTATCATTATCATCAAGTATCATTATAGATCTGTTAATTACTGTGTTACATCAATCATTTCTATCAATTACTATATCAATATTGTAATAACCATTCTAAGTAAAGTAGTGCAAATTAGTATAAAAATTATTGTATGAAACATTACGACAGTCATTGTACAAACCAATTGGTCGATGTGATGCAAATGGCGTAGAGATAAAACGATTTTGAGAATACTTCTGCTCGATTCGTTGCTATTTTGATTCAATTTTAAATGATCATGGTATGTACATTGAAAGGTGAAAATGAATTCGTGTCTCTGGAAATTCGAGCGAAGGCGGGACGATGGAAAGTTCTGTGTAGGTCCGGTTACTGTGACAAACGACGTAGCTGTAGAAGAGTTCTCAGTTTCGAGGAGAAATTCGAGCGGGTGACAAAAAGCGAATGCCGAGTGGATCGTTTCCGTGTTTTCAATCGACGAGATTCTTAAGGAACCTTCGATGGAATAGGTCAATTTAGATTTTTATAAGTGATCCCTGCAGAAGGCATTCGCTTGTTTAAGTTCGATTGGGTGAATGGACGAATCGATCTCGAGCGGAGTCTCTGATTGGACAGACGAGATTCTCGGATAGAGAAATTCCCAAGTAAATTTTCGTTCACAATGATAATAATCGGACTTTCTAAATTTATTATCTGAAAATATTACATGTACGTGTTTACTTTATGAAATTCTGTTGGATAATACCGAGGGACTTCCTAAATCAAGTGTCAAACGTAAAAGAACGACAGAAACGCGAGGCACGCGTGTCGTACAAAGGGATTCGGTCGGTGGTTTTTTGCAGAATACAAAAGGGAATTCCTTGGGTCCGTAGTTCGATGGCTGGATGTCTCGGATTCTTTGCTATCTGTGAAACTAGAGGGAAATTGGAACGCGGTCATCAAACATTTTCCGACAGCGTAGGTGGATACGTACAGCCGCAAGAATTTGATCCTATTTAAAATTCTACCGCCGTAACGAGTTGTTGCGGGTTTTCACGTTGAATTAATGCAGTTTCGTATGTAAGATCGTTACTAAACGACGGGCTTAGAAAATGTACCGTAACCGTTTCCTCGAGTACCGGCAAAGGAAACCGCGCAATTAAGCCGCGCCATTGTTCCTGAGGAATGGACCGCGGAAATCACGCGAGTCTGCGACGGATCTCATGCTTATACCTAACATTCCAAAGTTCCGCACAGTTGCAAGCATTTAAATATTTTAAGATTTTTGTCATAAATCGAGTTAATTTTTAATTAATAAATATCATTGATATAAACAAGCGAAGAAGAACGCTGCGGATTAATTAAATTTCATATAAAAAGTAATCAATAAGAACGAGTAAGCAACATTCCATAGCTTATGAATTGCAANATAATTTAATAATAATGAAGACTTTGTATGATCACATAATAACTAAGACTAATAACGAAGACTGTAACGAACCTTAACTCTTTTCAGCTATTCAGTCTGGCTTTCATTTTTTAAAAAGAAGGATTTCGCGTAGCCAAAACTCAACAAGTTAGAACAACAGGTCACCCGGTGATAAAAAAGAAAGAGTGAGTGTGTAATGAGGCCTGACCTACGATATACATCCCATGTATGCAAAATTTTTTTACGCCCTCAGGGTGTTATTGCGGGTTTCCGGGTGTAAACTGCTCTCGCTGAAATTAATTTCGCCGTTTCGTCGCACCGCATAAAGCTCTGGCCTCATCAGCGCGCGAGAAGGCGCTGTATATTAAAACGGAAACTGGCGAGGTATACGATTTATTCTTTGTCACGATCTTTTTCCAGCAGTATATTGCACCTCAATGAGCAAATGTATGTTCAATTAGTTCCTATGCTTGCGCTAATAAATCCTGCTCGAGAATTCGAAATATTCCTTAGTCTGTATATTAAAGCTCGACGAGGAGGAAAATCTAATATAAAATGTGGTGCAACTGGAAAAAGTTTCAGATCTCCGAGGCCAAATTGAAAACCATTCTTCGCAGCGAGCCGAACACAATAGATAGATAAACAGAAAATTAAAAAGGAAGGAACAAGCTTTGATAGCATTGGCTCACCGTCTTCAAGGGTCTGCACAGTCACCGGGTCAGATCCTGGCCCGTCGCCTTTATTATTGAACGCCTTCACTACTATGCTGTACTGGGTGTACTTTCGAAGCCCGGTTAGCTTATAATCGTAGGAGCCGTCCCCGTTACCGGTGATTCCCACTCTAGTGATGTTCACCGATTGATCATTCCCTCTGAAAGAAAGCCAAGCTCGATGTTCCTCCAGGCGGAAAGATAAAACGCGAGAGAAGGAACGCGGAACTCGCCGATACTTAAACCCATCCCGTGGAAACTGGAGCGAAAAATGGTTCTCTGATTCCCCGAACTCAACTCCCCGCGGAGCTGATATGAAATTCCCTTCTCCTAAATCAGAGCAGACTTCTTCAAGAATTACAATCCAGAATTTTGATAACGAACGACGAATTCGATTAATGATTCAAAATTATCATCCAAGTTCTTCAATAATTTTAAACAATTACGTTTATATGTATTTCACTGATTGAAATAAAGAAGTGATAAATTAGTAAGCGGAAACAAGAAACGAATTACTAGATGTGAGCGAGCTGTTGTAAACGATAGAAACTAGAGATTGGACTACTCGTTTGAAAAGTGAAAAGGGAATAGCTATCCAAGTAACATCTGTTACTGGACAGGAGAACAAAGCGGTGCTATTATCCGCGTAGCGAACCGATCGTCGAGCCATTGTCGACGGAATCGTCGCGATAATCGACGTAGATCCTTTCCGAGTCTCCCTTCTCTCGTAATTCGTGGATCCCGCGGTAGGAACTATTCTAAACAGCCGTAAACGGATAACGATACCCGAGATTGGCGTAGCTGATCGTGTATCCAAGAAGTTCCCCGTTCCAGAGGGATCGATCGGGCGGCTGCCAGGTGACTTTCACTTGCTGGGGTCCTAACGCCTCCACGGTGACGTGCCTGGGCGGTCCGCTGGGTATCTCGCCCTCGGTCTGGGTCTGTTGTCGTCACCGTCAGTCGTGTTCGCATGATTCAAAGAACATAGAGGCGGGATGTAAATGAACGAACGCGGATCTCGCGCGGGTGAATGAATACCATGAAATGAATTCTTGTTAAATGATACTGACATGAAGGATGTCGCTTGGCGCTGATGTTCCAAGGTGATTTTCCGCAAGCACCCGAAAGTGGTAGGAGGTCGCCGGTTTTAGTGGCGAAATCAGCGCGACCGTGTTGTCCCCCGACACCATCTTCTGCGTGTTGTGCTCATGCCACACGTCTTTCCAGCAAAATGCAACGACAACGCTTAGAGGGCTTGTGCATCGCTGGGTGGATAGTCGACGGATTTATGACACGCGAAACGTCGCCCGGAGACGGTTACAGAGCTACCCTCCGTTTCCTAAGCGAGCTAGCTAGCCTCGGGAAAACGAAACGCTGGCGCAGACTAAACCGCGTTCGCTGGCTCGCGGCGAGACAGAATTTACGATGAAGATGTAATAATCATATTTCAGGGAACTTCCGCGAACTGTGCTAACTTCCCGGATGAAACTCTCGCGAATTCAATTTAAATTCCGTGTATCCGTGACCGACGTCTGCTTGAACGCGTGTTCGAATGTCATCTGTACTTTCGCGTAGACGAAGGTCACGATTCTTGCACTGGATTCTATCGATTCTGTTCAAATGGCTTTATTGTTCGGAAAACAATAGGACGAGAGAAACGCGGAGAGGAAATAAAGTTAGCTCGGGAGAATTAGTTGGTATCACGAACGGACGGGGTAGCAGTAATCCGCCTCGAAGCAGTCGAAAAATCGAACGTGCGAAAGTGCAGTTGGCCCGCAAAGGGTAGAGTTCGACGGGGGCGCAGACGACGCGTGTTCCCAAGCTTCAAACAAGTTAATCAAGTGCGCTCCATTTTAACCGAACGAAAAATGCAATATTTCTCACTTTACGTATTGTTCCACTTTTTTTTTTTTTTATTACATTCCCTCTCGAATGTGAATTGCGTTTCACTGACGAGGCAGTTCGGAATTGGGAATTATTTATATACTATCTGGAATGTAACGTGAAAAGAACAGCTCCAATCTTTTTTTTTCTACATGGAATATCGTAAAATAATTGAAATAAAAATCACGTTCGCACGATCGATCACGGCGAGAAGAGGTCCCTTCCCCCCGTGCTAACGAATTCCCGACTCGGTGCTTGCCCTGAAAACGTGTTTCACGTTGCGTTCACACCGCGCCTCCGTCCTTCCATGTGTTAAGTTCGATAATTTAGCGGCGGCCAGGCGATTCGAGTCGATTAGGCGTAAATGAGGACATCCGAAGTTAACGAGGGATCGGATCCTGGGAGCGGCCAGCCCGGCGGTCCCGCGAGGTGCGAGGGGGGGTTCGGTCTGCCTTTCAAAGGGAACTTTCCGACGCGAAAATAAAGGGAGAGACAGAGCGAGGCGAAGACTTCGTGGCAAACTTCGACTTCCTTTCGCTCCTATGAAAATCGTGAACCGCCCCTCGCTCGATATGACACCCTAACTCGGTGAAGGAAAAAACAGGTCATTCCACGCGGCGTAATTAAATAACCTCGAACACAACGGGCCGCTGGGTCCACCATCGATGACAATTCGTTCGGTCGACGAAACCACGGGAGACCAGGCTTTCGTGAAAATTGAAAAACTTTCGAGCAAAGATCGCAACTGACGTACTGATATGAATTTTTCCATTAAAATGTAAAAACGCGAATTGGCCGGATTTCGTAGGATCGTTTAATATTTCATTTAGTTTCGACGGAAGCTCGAGGAAACTCGCGGTTGGATCCGTGTCCAATCAGCGAATCAATACGAAAGAAACAACGATCCCACCTCCTCGATTGATTAGATATTGTTTGCCATATTGCGTTATAATTTCATTCCCAACGATTGCCTCCGAGCTGGGCTATTGATTAAACTTGAGATCCAGCCTGACAGTCCAATAATGGAGTCTTAATGTGGCACCGGTCGAGATATTACGAATCAAACTCCTTCCGACGCCGAGACCTAGCCTGTAATGAAACGGCGATTGTACCGCGCCGGATAGAAAGCAATTAAAATATAGAGGAGTCGAGGAAGTTCGTGTAAGCACGGAGTACAAATAAATACTGTCGCAGACGTTAATGAAATCTTTTTTTCTTTTTTAAAGTGTCTACCATGATTTATTCTTTTATCCATCTGCGATATTTTTAGATAGATGCATTATTAAGTTGATTCAAGTTGGAAATTGATGAAAATGTAATGTGTTCTAGGGAATTAGTAACATAAATGTTACGTGAAGATCCTTGTAATCTATTTTTCTCATCTAAAAATCTATACGCACCTCTTCATTTCGTGTCGGTGTTTCGCTTCGAATAGACAAACGGTAATCGAATTCTGATAAAAATGAATACAACCAAGCCACGAAATGGGACAGAATTGAAGTAACGAGAAAGCAATCGAGTGAAATGGAAATAAGTTTGACGCGTCCCCGGAAATCGTTATGAACCAAACGACACAGGTAAAGTCAGGAACACTAAGATGGATCTCGGTGACGCGCTGGGTAACAGCGTCACGAGCTTGCTATTTGAATTCCAAAGAAGCTTTCAGGGAGTCCTTTTCCTCGCGCGGATACTAAAGCGATAAATCACGCGGCCACATAAAGATTCAGTTATCCAAGTCCGCGAAGTGGGTTAAGATCCTCAGAGAATTCTCAGATTTCTTCTAATCACATTCCGAGATTTCACCGAAATTTAACATCGTCCTCAGGTATTCAAGTTCGAGGCACGTTGGTTTGTGTGAAAGGGTTCTCTGGTTTTCGAAGTTAGGCAGACTATAATCCAACAACGCTGGCATATCTATTTCCCTTGGAGTCTCAGCTTTCATCTCGTTGTGAGACACGTAGACAGCCGTGCGCCGTGTTACTAACCTCTAGAGTAAAATCTAGTGGTCTCCAGACTGATGGAATAAATTAATATCACCCTTTGTTTATACGAGATAGACTAACTTCTATGCACGTTCACAAATTAATTGATAATGATTGCCATTTCGACTCGAAACCGCCAGCGTTTATTTATCCATTTTCCAATTCAGATAAAAATTTGGAGGATGGTGTGGACACGTTGTGTAACGCCAAGGAATGTATGGCTGTGCGAAGTTAGTGACAATAATGAGTTCGAGCGATCTTCAATGCCAATCTGACGAAGCCCACGGATCCAACGCGTATTCGGACACGATCAATCGGAGTCACGGGCACGGTACACGCTTCCGAGACACGCCTCTCTATCTCGGAGCTAGCTGCAACCTCGTAGGAAGCACGGCCCAGTGACCTCCTCATTTCCATTCCATTAAACAGAACTGTAACGTCGGACCACCAATTAAATTCGATATCAATCGAATCGAACTTTAATTAACCAAAGCCAAACGAGCAAATAAAACAGCAATCCTTTTACTCCGTCGCACGGAGAACGTTTATCAAAACGTGAAAAATAAAAAACTGGTTGATAATGAAACTGCATATGTGTTTGCGTAATTCTGATGGGTGAATGATGAATTTATAAAATCTGCAAACTTTTCTTGTATCAATCAATATTTCATTTGTGCAGGAATTCTATTATTTGGTGGTCCAATTAAATATAGCTGTGCTCCAGTATTAAAGAGCAGCAATACCAATTATCACCTTCCGATTTTCTTTTGTGCATTCAATCAGAGAATTCGTTTGCGACTCGAGTATCCCACCGCGTGCCGGTTTGGATTCGTGGGAGGCTTCGAAACGATGGACAGGCATCCTCGATCGATAATCGCGCGTGTCATCCGATACATCGGCAGTGTGTACGCGGGACAAAGCGAAACGTGCGACCTACCCTGCGCCTCCTTGTATTGCACGATGTAGTTGGTTATAGGCGAGTTCGCGTGGGCCGGATCCTGTTCGCTCGACGGCGACGACCAGGCCAACAGCAGCGATCTGCTGCCTTGCTCGGCAATGTGTAAATCCCGGGGAAAATTCGGCGGCTCCTGGACGAGCAGGTTGATGGTCGCCCTGGCGTGACCGTAAGCGTTCGTAGCCACGCACATGTAGTCCCCCCGGTCGATGTGGTTCGCCTGGATGATGCGCAGCTCGGAAATCACCCGGCCGGACACCTTCTGGTTGTCTATCGTGTACCTGCGGTGCAACGAACATGCATTTTATCGGTGTACACCAAGATTGATCGCCCGCCTCGTCGTCTCAATTAAAATCCACGAAATTTCATAGATATTCGAGGAGAGTTATCGATGAATCCTGTCTGTGGCAATTTCGCTTGAGCAGAAGTTAGGCGACGTAACGAGGGATGAGCCGAATAATTCCGTAATGAAGGCGAAGCACGCCGTCGCGCCGCGAGCTGTGCTGAGCGAGCTGTTGGGAAAATGTTTCGCGGGGAACTCTCCAACTATGACGTTCAGTCACACGCTTCGCGAAGTGGAACTGACGGGATCCACCGCGTTCGCGATTCCCTCGAGGAAATTCGCCCGAGACACAGCGTCGTCTAATATATACTCTTGAATCATTTGATAAATTTCCAGCAATTTTTCAAACGTCTCCGCGTTTGACCGCCCGACGGCTGACGCGTTGATCAGGTTTTGTGTCCCACCCGCGAGATACTCGCATAGTAATTAAACCGCGGCCCCGTCAATCGATAGGAGATCGAAGTGTCACTCTCATCCACCGTAAGCTCCGGCAGGGTGGAAAGGGGCTTGATTAATTTCGATACAAACCTAACATCGTAGTTGGGATCGACTCGGCTGTCACGCGCACGCCAGCTCAGATCAAGGGGTGCGTCTCCTTCGGCCTCGCAGCGAAGCGTCACGCTCTCTCCTCGTCGCACTGATTCCTGACGCGTTTTCACCGATACCTGCGGACCCGCTGAGAATTCATACAATTCAATAATCAATACTATTAATCCTTCCCTTTCAATTCTTACGATATGGGAAACGCCACGCCCGCGCAACAGACTTCTATTCGATATTTTGATCCATTATTCCAATTCGCAGAGAATTATAGAACAATTTAATTGCAAATTTAATTTCAAGCAACAACAGAATGATATTACATTCGGGAAATCGAAACGTTTTTGTAACTACATTAAATTCAACCAGTATACCGAACGATAAATACTCGAGTTTTGGCGTTGCATAAATTAATTTCTTTTTTACGCGAGGTCAAATACGTTTTACATTTCCCTCGAATTTATAGCTGGTAAAGGAAATGAATAAAAAAATGCAGAATGGAACGCATCGACCCTTCAACGTTGCTATGTACGATTTCAGTTATCTGTAATTACATCTCAAGAGAGCTCGGCTCAATTAAGCGATGAAACTGCGGACTTGTTATGAGTGATTGTCCAAATTAAAGCAGAAATCGGTCTGGGAACTGGAGGGTTGTAGCCAGTCGATCGTATCGCGTAGTGTTTTCAGGGAAAACGGAGCGTAACGCCTCCGGGAGGCGTCCTCCACGGATGGCGGAAAAATTCGGGACGAAGAATTCCGTGGCTCGTGGCCGGAATTCTAAGTTCGCGGGACTGACACACTTCCAGGTTCCAGGCTGTGCGGTGAGTAACCCAGTGTTGCGTGAATATTTTACCGTGGACTGTTAGCTGAATGAGCTTGCTGAGCCCGGGACCGATCCCGTTGCTCGCCTGGCATAGGTAGAACCCGGCGTGATCTCTGGTTACCCGTGGTATCGCCAGAGACCCGTTCCCAGCAACCCCTGCTCCCTCGGTGCCGCTATATCCCAGCTCTCTGTAGTCGCCCGGTGTATCGCCTGTGTGTAGCACCGGGAACAAGCTATGTATTACTCGTCTAACGTGACCCGCTATGCTAATTCTCCGTCTACCTCCCGTTTATTATCGGGACTCGTGATAAACAGAGGAGAGGCTTTGTGAGTCAAGCTGCGGTTTCACAGGATGCTCGGTTTGTCAGCCACTTTACAAACTAGACGTGGCAGTAATTAATTCTTTGCGAGAACCGACGAACCGCGAGCGTTTCTGTCGAACAATATTCGACATACTCTTTAAACCGAATTTCATAACCATGAGATTTTTAAACATTTTCTAGCGGAACTCGTTCCGGTATGTTTCGAACGAATTCCATGGTTCGCGAAATATCCTCTTATGAATGTTACAGAATTTTCTACCGCGAGATCACCGCGGCAGGGAAGATTCGTTGGAATTCACAATGTCGTTTCCTTCTTTCGACGATGGGAATGGTACATCGTGCTGGATCAACGTCATCCGACATTCTTTCCGATACAATACACACCGGGGAAACTGGTAAATGTCCAAGAGAAAAGTTGACAAGTACTTTCCCAGTTTCCAATGAATCCAAATATTGTATTCTTAAAACCGTCGACATTAGATTTTTTATTACGGTCTTTTGTGCAAATTAAAACATGAGATCAGGTGCGCATTTTGTGTTTCGTACAATTTTATTTATAATACATTTTAACAAACGTTTTTTGATAATTAAAATATCGACATGAAAAAGAAGGAATTGATACTGCGGTCCATTATTTGGATTGAAGAGCGGTCTAATTTTGGTGAAACGAGGCCGGAGTTGAAGATGCGAAAAAGAGAAGGAACTTGGTTCCTGGGTAATATGATGTTCGCGAGCAACGAACCGATGAAACTAATTGTACTACCGCTTCATCGTGCGGAGAGCTTATTTCAGATTGAACGAGAGA
The DNA here is from genome assembly GCF_001652005.2 of Ceratina calcarata. NCBI lineage: Eukaryota > Metazoa > Arthropoda > Insecta > Hymenoptera > Apidae > Ceratina > Ceratina calcarata. Next base: position 928,430 of record NW_017147019.1, read on the forward strand.
CCGCCGGAAACCGGCGATCAGCGAAATTTCTGATGGATCTCTTTGTCAACCCGGGGTTAAATACACCCGGCAGCTGTAACTCGATGAGAACCGATCGATGGCATTCGTGAAACAGTCAGGAGTTATTGAACCCTTTGCAACGGAGATAGAAATAAGAATTTCTGAGATCAATAACGACCGACTAATGAGCCTACAGTGTTCCTATTCCTCACGATTGGAACATATTTGGCACCAAAGCTCCGCGACATGGATTTTGCTAATTAAACGAAACCACTGAAAGGCAAAGCTGAACAAGAAAGTCCTGGACTCGTGAGACCTTCCTCCCTCGAACGAATATGAGCTACTAACAAGGATTCACGATTTCCGTATACCAGGAGACGCGAGTTTCGTGCAGAGGGCAAAAAATGATGAACCATCAAAGCGAGAGTTTATTAAAAGTAAGGAGGCTGCAACAGGAAATGAAATCGAACTCGAAAGGCAGTTCGCTCGCTCAAAGTGAACCATGCATCATGAATTTCTTTCCTACAAAGAAATTCTCGACAGTAGAACGAATTTATACCAGACAGATAAGAGAAGATAAGAAACGTGTACGGATCAACTTTTATTTAAAGCAATATTGGCATGAACGTCAATAGATGACAGAGAGAACAATCCCTTGATGTTCCTTTATTAAACAGCAATAATAACAATAATTAATTATGTTTCAAGATAATGCAGTGGAACTTTCACGAAAATTTTATGCTTCATTGAATGAATAATCAAATACGGAGGAATAACTTATAACATTATTCAAATAGCTTTTGAAAGGAATGGTACAAAGGCACAAGGGAATATCGTTTGCGGTGAGACTAATTGTATCAACGTCGAGGATCGATGCCAGACGTATGTCTCGCGGTTTATGGTTCAGATGGTTTTTCGGGATACCGCATTGGGGTGGTTTCGTGACTTACCGATCGATTGCCTCCAAGTCACCGTCGGAATGGGAAATCCCTCAGCCTGACAGGCGATGGAGACGCCGTGACCTACAACGGCGTTCTGGTCGATAGGTTCCACCGTCCACCGCGGCGGCACTAAAAATACGATCCAATTGGCTTAAAATCTTCAGGCGAATCTCTTTACTGATACCCATCTCGCGATCCTCGTCGACCGTCGCTTCTGAGGCTGACAGATCATCTCTGGTCTCATCAAATCTATTTGACTCACTGCTTTATCTCGCTTTAATCATTTGTCAAGCATTAAACACTTGGACAGATTCTATTGTAATACTAAGTGCTTTCGGAACGAAGCAGAGCTGTTTTATAGAATTCTTGTAATGGCCGGTCTTTTATTAATTTCTTACAATTAGGATGACAGGATTGGCTTTCATGCGAGGTGTCTAACTACGATAAGCTATTTTACCTGAAGGATTGTAGTATTAGATGTTTTAAGAAGGACTTAACACGTGCATTTGGAAGAGTTTCGTAAGACTTCTTCAGAGATCAAACGTCTTTTTACCAATTCACTAATTAAAAATAGGATTCGTAAGGACTTGATTATAAAAATTGAGATAAATATTCATGCCAGCACAAATGACATTCCAAGAAAATGGGATTAAACAGGAAGATTTCGTTTCGGTCAAAGAGTCTATGCTGCTCTGCCTGTTATCAATCAGTTTTCTATTCACATTTAATTATGAACCTGGACTCAACACTGGTTTTTTATAATTAACAAAGAGACACGATTTGCCGATTCAGCGTGAAGTGATAATTGATTTGTTCGACGAGGATCGAGAATATGGGATGGCGTCTACCTGCTACGTTTATTTTTTGCTGCGTCGCGTTTTGTAACCGCGCAAATATATTCGTGTTCCATGCATTTTCAACGGGTTCGAATGTTAGTTGAATGCATACTTACGCATCGCTAAGAGTGTAACAACAACTTGTGTGCATGTACTTGTGTGTATGTGTGTGTGTGTGTGTGTGAGCGTGTCAACAGAACCGATGTTTAAACTACTTGAATTGACGATGTCGTACTCGGAAGGGTAGTACGATGTTTACTCATTCGTTGTTTCAATCAAAGGAATTAATTACGAGGAATAACAGCGATTACCAAAAATAGTGAACGTAAGAACGGAAACGAAAAGAGCGTGCGTCGAACGAACTTCTTGTTGAAATAAAATCGTGCTCGTTTCATAGAAACTTATTTGTAAACGTCGAACTAAAAGGTGTAGCTCTCAACCAAAGAGAGCCCGGATAAAAATGGAAAATAATGCATAAAGTGCTTTAACAAAGGAACCGAATTCATTGATTCGCGTCACTAAAACGAGAGACGAGCATTCGTCGGGAAAAATTCAACGGGAAAAAGTATATATACCGTAATTGGACGGGGTAAAGTGTTTCATGCAAGAGAATTATACTTTTCTTCTTATTTTTATTTTTTCTTCTCTGTGAAAAATATGAAAACACGAGCAGGCATCATTCCAAGTGAAAAATATACGTGTAAACATATGTAATGTAATAATGAAGGTTCGTATAACAATGTACAAACAACGCAAACGGTACGCTAGCTCAAAGAACGTATAACTTGTAAATTGATGAAAAAACACGCAATAAATCTCGAGGCACAAAACAGTTATATATATATATATATAATATATAGAAACGTTAACTCTCAACATTCTTTCCATCGTCATTCCAAGTTGCTCGTATATGTATAATTAAATAGAGAATGTAAAGGTAGGCGGAGAAAATCGTACGAGAGAACGAATTACGGAACCAGTAAACGTTAACTACGCGAACGGCATGCTTCTTACATATGTCACAGACATTTTGTTGCATTACACGAGCACAATATAATCAATATCGTTCGATACACGAAACCGCTACAAAAACCAAATTGGAACGTAATTGAAAAGAACCAAAGTAAAAAGAACGATAAATACTCTACCTAATGAACACGCGAGAAACGGAAATGAACGTCTTCGTTCTAAATTCTATACTGGAAACAAAATCAGCTCGCTCTCGAGATCTACAAGTCTGAACTGTTAGCAAATGATGATCGTGAAAGGATGTACAAATAGTAACGATGTATCAACGAGAAAAGAAAGTAACGATAATAACAGCGAAGGGACGTACGTCCCCCGTTTTATTCATTTATTATGTTTCGCCTGTTCCTTTCATCAATTCGCCTTACCGGCTTGTCGAAGGATCAACTTCGCCGTTGCGGTTAACCGGCTCGTCAATTAGCATGCATCGAAAACGAAGGAGAAACAGGTAGAGTGAAAAAAAAAATTAAAAGAAACCGTACGACGTGAGCCTGCGTCCCTAGGAACGATTCGTTCGCTTTTTGTGCTGCGTGAGAGAAAATCCTGGACTTCCGGCTTGTGTGCTATCCTATCGGGTCGTGTATTTTTATATATATATACTTTTTATCTTGTCTGTCCTCTTCTAAAGTAATCCTGCGAGCGCGGGTGCTGTCGAAGAGGATTGGAGTACCGCGTCACATTATGTAAAATAGACTCCTTTTCACGGGTGACACGACGCGGACACGCTTCCGGTCAGACACCTCGGTCCCCCGACTTCTCCATTTGAAATCACTATGCGGACACTCCCGGCATTTCGAGGAAATAGTCTTCCACGGACCCGCTAACCCGAATTCGAATACTCCGTATCGAGTCTTCTGGGGATGCGGATAACTAGAATTGCTCGAATCACTCGGGTCAACAGGACAATGCCGAACCGATTGCTTCGATCACTTTCTTCTAGTCGTGACTTGATAGGAATCTTAGCTCATATCGATTAGACGTAACACAAGTAGTATTGATACAAACATATATCTTAGAACAAATAATATAAATTATTATAAAATAATTTTATTGTAGCTATGAAACTCTCAATTTTATACTATAGTGCGGCCTCCTTGTCGGTTTCAAATTTTATTTATATTTTAATGTATTCAATTACGTACAAGCGAGAAACAAATGCAAATATTCCACTAACTTGAATTTTCCATCGTGTTTTAAAATTATTTTATGTAATTGCTACTTTGTAATATAATAAATTTATTCAAACATATTTCTACTAATATTATTTTTATTCGAAGTAGTATTTACTGAAATATAAAAATTTATAGCGGTCTCCTTTATTACTGCCTAATTTAAATTTGGCTTCTAATGGTAAAAAGTTTCCCCATCTCTGCCACAGTGCAACACTCTACGTGACTGCGGGGTTAAGCCCGAGAAATAACATTTTCTCTATACTATATCTAACCCGTTATTTGCCCCCCGTTCTTCGGCGTTGAAAGACGGTGACAAGGAAACTCTAAGTTAGTCGGGTATACAGAAAATCCCTGATAAGAGTGCTCCCGAGCGTAAACTTGTTGCAAAAATGGCGTCTGATGAACGTGCCTGAAAGCGCGTTCGCTATTAGCTGGCGGGGGGCAAACATTAGCAATAGGAATCTCGGCTTCGCTATTTTCCGGGGACCACGCGTACTCGCGAACAGCCCCGGGGAAATTCGTTTCGTATTCCGGCCCGTGTATATTGTCGGTCGAAACTTTGAATCGGAATCGCTCAACGAGACTGCTGGGAAAGCTCGACACTTAATTACTCGCGGATCCAGCCAGCTATGAAATGATCCGGCAAACGTTTTCCAAGACCGACAGCTTTTATGCGACCAACGCGCATTTGTCTACATATAATATGATTAAGTGAAACTTATTCAGACCTCTAAGTAGTTTGCTGATCATTTCCGTAGTATGTAAATTATTCTTCAAATTCTGCAATTTTTTAAATTCCAATAAATATGTATGAACCGTTCTCGTGCATTTAAATATCATGAGCCACTGCTAATTTCCAACAGGCAGAATCTATACTCAGTAAAACTCCTGTTATGCTCCAGTAAAAACTAAAATTGATTAACCGAAGAACTCTATTATGCGCCTTACTATTATACTGCGGTAACTTAGAGAAGACTTGAAGGGACAACTTGGAATTACTCGCACATTCTTGGCTTCGCGGTCCTCCAATGGCTTTATGCGACTTACCGGAAATAGCGTTCAAATGACGAGAGACGCTGTGCTCGTTTTATGCGCGTTAGGACACGTGTATCCGATAACGGGTCTAAATGCGCGCGTTTATCCGAACACGTCGTCGTTTCCGCATCCAGCAGACGTTATTCGCATCCGGATTGTATCGTCCGAAACCAGAAACGTGACGGCAGATATACTGGCGGTGTACGCCGCAGAACCGGGTATAATACCGGCGGTGAAACAAATGTGGAAAGTCAGGTGTTCCTTATCTATCGTGGCTGGAATCATAGCGGTGCCCATTGTTGAGCTTTATCGTACAGAAGGTCGCGCCATTTTCTGCTGCATTGCCTTTTGTTTCGATCACCTGGGATCTACGAATTGTATTACTGAATTTCGATTAACCCAGAAGGATCGATACTTGATTACAAACTTTCCGAGGCTTGAATTGTCTCAATATATCAGAGAACTAATTTCGACGGCTATCGTAAAAAATTTAGACCTAAAAAAATTTGCACCTTCAACTATTTTATTTACGATTGTACCTTTTACGATACACTCGACTGCTTAATTGCTTTGCAATAGAATCCTTTCGCTAAAGTAGGCAGCTTCCGGTTTTTAATAAGCTGCAAGGTAGTCGTATTTTTGTACACGAAACTAGTTTGTTAACAGGGGAAAATAGTGGCAGGTGTTATTCCGATGGAACAACGTTATCGGAATCCCAGCCGACGCGAAACGCATTGATTCGACCGAGTATAACGCGGATAACTCGAATTTACGGTAGTTTTTACGCGCGTTTCGCTGCCAGATACCAGCCGACTCTTTTAGTGAATATGAATGACGGGAAAAACATTACACGCTACGCTGCCGCGGCGTGTATCATGCCCTTAATACTCCTCCGCGCAATGCCAAAGTAATCTTCTTTTCTTCCGGACTTTTCTTTCTTTCCTCCTACTCATGATTTTCCCGAAAGGGATAAAGACTAGATTACGAATGTTCTGTATGTATAAACCTTTGGAAAAGCGACGTCTTAGTGGAGATTCTATACACTGCATATTTATTATTATAATGGAGTGCATATTTTTCTATTCCTTTGAATATTTCAGTTTGTCATGAATATTGGTACACCAGCAAAGATTAACCCGTTTTCCCCGGTTGTCAGAACGCATAATTTATAAACAGTGAAACTCCCTCGAGAAAAGTTTCATCCGTGAATGATGAAGCAGTCCTTTTTCCAGCTTCTACTCGTTACGCCATCAAATGAAATTTGTCTGAATAACTTATATCGAATCATCTCTCAGGTCAAACACAGCGTCCCTCGCCCTCTCTATTTGCCGTGGTCTTTGCGGTTCGTATTCATAAATATTGTAGGATTCCTCGGGCAAGAAAGTTGGAAGGCCTTGTTGTTAAAGCTCGAACAAGACCGAAACTGGCCCCATTCATAGTAAGATGGAAAGTGATTTAGATTCGATCGCGGATGCCAGTGACTTTTCGGAATCGTCGAACGGGGCTCGGGAACTTCTTGAAAAGTCGCATTACCGCGGCAGCCGGAAACTCGAAACTAATTTGCCTGCGCCGTATCCTCGCGAGAGCCTCGATCCGGCTGCCAGCAAACTTCCGCCTCGGGGAAGCTAGGCTTGTAATGCCGTTTCACTGTGCGGGAGGAACGTCGTTGGGGAAAACGAGACTCGAACGTGCTCGCGTTAAAAAAGAAGCCGAACGAGCGTGTACTGTATGAAAAAGTCGATGGAGAAATGTAATTGCAGTGTCCTCGGCGATGCGAGGCTGCCTTTTCCCTTAAGCGAATATTCTCTTCGAGCCACTTACGCGTAGAGGAAAGCGCGACGTGGCGTCGTGTGGAAAGTATTTTAAAAGAGAAAACAGACGACTCGCGTTCTATAAACAATTTTCTCCGGCATCGGGAATTGGAACGCGCGTCGGGGTTCGTTTTGACGTGCAACTATTTCGGCAAATCTGTCCCCTTTGTCACGGAACGTCCCCCGGGGTATGTTACGTTTCCCATGAATGTTCGGCAGCTACTCTACGAGGAAAGATCTCGGCGAGTTAATCCAGTGACGCGGAACGTGGTAACGGAAGTATCGCGAAAAATCCGGGAAGATGGGTCGGGGGAGGCGTCATCGAGGGAAACACGGGTGCACGAATCGATAACACGTCTTCACCGTACTCCAATCCTCCTTCGTGGCTGTGCCGTGATATGTATATACATATGAGCCAGACGTATATCTATGTATATACACGTATATAGAGAGAAAGAGACAGGTATATATAATATCTGTGGCTGGCACACGGTTTTATGTACACAGGTTCTTACAGCTACCATATGTCGATTTTTGTTGTTGCTCTGTTTGAGACACCAACCAGCAACGGAGAGGCTGGTCGAGTATTCGGCCAGGCCAGCGACGTTGCTGATCTGGCACGTGTAGTTCCCGCTGTGCCTCGCGCTGACGTTATTTATCGTCAGGATGCTGGAAAACGGCGGATAGTCGCTTATCTGAATGTTGTTCCCCGTCTCGGCGACGGCGGACCCGGCGGCGGCGGACGACGACGCACCGTCACCCGGCCTGACCTGAATCGGTTTCTCGTCCATCAACCAAGTGATGTTGAACGGCTGGTCACCCTCGCTCGTAGTACACATTAGCTGTGTCCTCATCCCCTCCGTCACACCGTTCTCGAAATAAAACGGCGAGATCCGCGGTGGAACTATAATAACGTTCACGTGTGATAATTGCATATGCCGCATCCAGGCCCCCGCTCTAACCATCCACGACAGATTCACGTTTTTCTTTTCTCTTTTCAAGTCAACATTCTTAATCTGTGGTTGATCAGTCATACAGTCTGAAAGTTGCAATTGATGTATCATATTTCAATTACCACAAGCCAATGGTCTCTTCGTTGGACGCGTCCAGAAATGTTTAATAGAAAAACTAATAAATAAAATAAAAATACTATGTTTAAAAACGTTACGTGTAAATAAATATTTGTTACGTTCAGTTGAAATCGATGATTGCACAAGTTTTACTTCGAATTTATTTTTTTAATTCGGGAGGGCTGGTGTCAGGGGTGGAAAGCGATGAGGGTTGAACGCTAGGCGAACGCGTCCTCGTACAAATTTACGTCCGCGCGAAGGGAAAGCGTACAGTGTTAGACCACTCCGTTAGAACTATCGAAATTCTCATAGGGAGTTACGAGAAATTAGGACTGTTTAATTGAGTCTATTTTTTGGAAGGGGGGAAGTGAAACAACGTTGGGATAATTACATCGAAATCGAGAAACTCTGTCGGCCTTGGGAGAAACGGAATTAATAGCGCCGGCTCCACGCGTCGAAAACAACGGCGAGTTAATAAATCTTCTTCTCGAACGTCTGAAATTAACATTAAAATACAACCGGCGGGTACAAACTGCTGGGAGTTTAATCCGTTCCCGGCCGGCCGAGCGTACCGAGTGTAATTAATGTACCTCTCGGCGGGAACGACAGTCCAAAAACGATCTGCAAGAACTGTCCCGTTGACTCGTTCGCGATATCGTTGTTACATCCGGAAAACTCTATCTTTCAATTTCAACCGTATCGCTCGACCTCACTTTTTTCCGAACTACTTTGAAAATCGGTAACACGAAACTCGACTTTGCTTAGCTCGTCACTAAAACGCGCTCGATAATCGTTAGCATTCGGCCAACGAAATCGCATTTCCCAACTACGTCTGACCAAACGCGGACCTATACTACTACTTTGAATACGCGAACTTCAGGTTTGCGCAGGGACGACGTTCGATAACCGCGATAACTGGGGAACTCCTGTGCTACGTGTTTCCTACTGATACTACGTGACCTACGAAACGTGGACAGGTGCGACGGTCCCCCGTGAAAAATGGTGCCGCGGCCATAAATATTCGGTAGCACGCACATCCTCGTGGCCAAATGAACATTTATGAGCCGGGTAACTGCTAATGTTGCTCAATACTTCTGTACGAGGCCCTTGACCCTTCTCAGGGTCTATGGCCATACTAAAAAATCCACCGTGAGTGACGAGAAGCGGATTGCAGATTTCATGCACTTACAGAAAAATTTTCAGCTTCTTAACAGGGAAGTCGTTATTGGTTGGCCTTCTGTTCGTTTTCCCAACATTTTATACACGATTACATTGATCGAGATGATCGTGGATAAAAATGATTCGTTTATAAGTTTGGCTTTCTTTTCTCATTCGGTTGACGATGAGTTACTTACCATCACCTACGACGCCGAGGAGATTAATTATCGAGCGTGATAACTATCAGAACGAACGAATACGAGAGAGCTCATACATTGCCGAGTAAGTATTACGCGAATATTGGATTTCACCAAGTGAACGACGCGTTTCAACGACACACTTTAATTGGAGTTCGCTCGTATCGATCTGTTCCATAATTCTCTACTATCCAATATAATATATAACTTGTAATGATATAGAATGATGATAATGAGAATGGTAATGATGTACGTACACAAACGATAGAGAATATCTCGAGCGAAAACATAGCATAGTCTTCATAAAAGATACTGGTACTACTGGATAGTGAATAGTGGTGTAGTATTAATGTAACCGGATCAGAAGTCAAATATACGTGACTGATACAAAACACAAATATCGAGAGAGCAGCAAACGTGGACGGCACATTCGACACGGGACAAAGAGAGCACGATCTCCTACCATTGTACGCGGATTGTGTTCGAGAGGGTGTCGTTCTACAACGAACCGTAAAAGTACAAACAGAGTGATACAAATCGGTCAGTAGAAGTATATTTAATCTGAAAACGCAAATTAGACGTGTGAAAACATGACACGTGTCCGCCGGACATGAACGACGCATTGTACGTGTGTTGCGTGCGCGGAGATTAAAAACCGGCGCGATACGCGCGGTGTGCAACTTTGCTACTCACGCTGTGACATCGAACCCGCGGCGCGCAGCGAGCGCAAAATTAAACGAAAAATCCTAATCTGACGCCGGATCCCCGTTTAATTTCGCGGCAGCCAATTCGAAACGGGTTCCTCCGACGAGAAGACAGCTAGACAAAGAGACGGAGACAGAGAACAAAGCGCACGGTCGTCTGTGTCTGCCGCGTGCACGTGTGTGTAATGTATTGTATGCGCCTGCGATTCCTAAACTCGCCCACCACTCCCGAACAGATTTTCGATGTCACAGATCTCAATCGCAACGATCTACCCCCGTTCGTTGAGAAACACGCAATATGATACCAATATACAAATATATATATACAGATACAATATGTATATAAATATATACCAAGAATATCCGCATATGTACACATACCTTTGAAAAAAGCGTGCAATTAGGCGTGCAAAAGAGAAACAGCGTGCAGGAGTACGAGTTTGTTCACAGATAGAAGAGAGCGTAAAAAGACAGAGACGGGAGCCAAAACCGTAGGATATGTTCAAGAGATTGTAAAAATTCGCGGCACGTCCCGTCGGAGTCCACGGGTATGCACTTCCTGCTCGACGAATCGTCCCGTTCCCGCGTCTAATCTAAATTGAAATCTAATAATCCGACAGGAGACGAGGCGCGGCACGTTTCGCTCGATACCGCGGCCTCGCGGTGTCTCATTTGCGGGAGGAGGAATTGCGAAAGTACATAGGGGAGAGTCGGACGTCGGACGTGCCGCGTGGTCGTGCACTTTCTAGCATCACAGCAGAGATCATCGTTGACGATCGGTGTACATGGTGCTTAAGAAACTCGGCTCGCAAACAGCGACAGAGGTGGCACTTGGCTGAGTCAAAGGTAAAAGGAAACAGGGTAATTGATGCATCGAATTTACGTATGCTTCACGGTAGGAATCGAAAGTTCTTTTAACCGGAACGGAAAATTGATCACGCGATGCCTCGAGCTGATTGATCGATCATGCCCACCGCCCAACCCCGACTGCGTTCCGCTGTTTCCTTACCGACCGATCAATCAGTTACTTTTCCAACGCGAGCACATAATCCGCTGGCCTGGAAAATTGCCAGTCTGTCTTTATTATATTCGGTGAATCGCGAACTCGCCCGCCGCCGGCTCTGTTGTTCGCGTATCGATCCGCAAGATCCCACGCCACTTTCAAACGTTCCTACGATGTCTGCGTACAGTATAAAATCAATGTTGATCCGTAGAAACGTGAACGCCTTCGAGCATTCGTTAATACGTTACAAAATGACGTGCGACGTTCGAGCAATCGTGAGTGACATTAGATAAACGTTGACGATCCGTCGTGTCGGGGCATGCAGACACGTCAAGATCGATGGTTGGTATTTAAAAAAGAAGAGGGAGTAGAAACAAGGGTCGTACGGCAGACCTCTGTCGGCGTGCGAGCGTGAACGAAGAAGTACACCAACGGTGTGCGTTTACCGTTGACGTGAAGGAGTGCAGAATGAGCGACGGTGGCAGCGCCATTGGCCACGCGACAGGTGTACGTGCCATTGTGCGCGGGTGCGATCGTGCTAATGCTCAGGGCGCTGGTAAAAGCGTCATATTGCCGGACGGTAATGGCCTTTCTCGGGGACTGTTCTTGCACGTCGGCCTTGGGGCCTCGCTTGGGCCCCTTAATCGCGTCCCCAGGACCGGCCGGTGCCTGAACGCGGCTATGGCCCGACGACGTGGCATCCTGCGACGTCCTGATCGTCTCTATTGGGACGTTATCTTTGAGCCACGTGAACGTCAGTGGCAGATCGCCAGTCACGACCACGCACTGTACGCTAGTACGGTCCCCTACGTTTAAATCGCGAGCAAAACTGAAAGGCGTGATTTTAGGTGGCACTGAAAGAACAATACAAAGACAAAGGTGGCATTCCAAGTCAAAAGCGGTTCAGAACGCTGTAGAGAAAACTTGTTTTCTTTTTCGGGGCGGGGTAACGGTTTGCGTTACGTGTGTTCCGTACGGTTACAGGGGAGAAGAGAAGTGAACACACGTTTTGTAATCGTCCAGCGCCGTGTAATTATTTATGTTATTTTATACATGTTTCGTGGTACCATTCAGAATTTCACGGCACTGGTCGAGATAGAAGCCCAGCACTTGGGACACTCGCAACGATCGAAAGTACGATACATCAAACATACGTTCACTGCTTAACGAAAGCACGGTCGAGGTCAAAGGCCTCTCGTTTCAGGCTTGCTTGTAATTACAGTGGCGTTAATTAAATTTCCATGAAAGGAATACGGAATTAAGGATTTAAAGAGGCGACTTGAAAACGCTTCAACAAATATTTTACCGAATGTCCCAATGCATTTTATATATGTATATATTTATATATAAAAGGATATCGTTTGTTATTGCGATATATATATAGACACATACAGCTTTGAAAGAGATGAAAAGCACGTTGCGATCTTCACTCGTGCGCCTGTTTAAAATAGATTATCAATTTTCTGCGTAATTGAAAGAATGTTAGAACTCTCTTTGATTCACGTTTGATCTCGCAAATTTTTATTTCATAATCCCGGCGTTACGGGTTAATCCGTATCGGTAAAAATAACCGGTTTAATTGGATGAAGCGAACGTTGCAGTTATTTTTTTTTTTCCCCTCTTTTATCGAAATCCAATGGACACCGCTCGGACGGTTACGTGACACGCATTTAATCCTCTCAATTAAGAGTTAACTGCCAATCACCGTGTAGCAAATTCCACAGACAAATACTCCGCCCTTTAAGATTAAAATACGTGAAGATACAATCTAAGCGCGCCGTAGTTACATTAAACGGTTTTAATCGTGATCAAAGAACAGATTCTAAAACGCTTGATTTCCATGCACACGCGCGCGCGCGCGTGCCCGAGTTTCATTACAGCTTTTTTCCATCCCCGCTTTCGGCCACGGTTACTTTTTAATATCGCGGAACGCTGGGATAATTGTAACTCGCGTAATGCGCTTCTTTCACCCGACCGCCTCAACGAGTGAACCCTCGGCGTTAGCGGAACAAACGGCTTAATTGATATTTAGCCGGTGAACAAAATTTTTCCCGATCGGTTTTCCATCGTCCGCGTATGAGAGGTTCGCGAGAAATTCGCCGTTCCATTAACGAAGTCAGCGATCGAACGGCTCCCAACTCCGCTCTTCTTTGAATGTATCCGCCGGCAAGCTTTCGCAATTAATCCCTGGCTCGCGAGCATTATCCGAGCGGTATCGCGTGCCGATAAACCGATGAAACGTGTGAAATTTTCGCGCCGCTAAACGGAAAACAATCGATCGGTTACAAACCACTCCGGTTGATTGCTTTTCCAGCCGACGGATTCCCGCGTCGTTCGCAACCGACAATGTTCGCCCCCTTTCAATTATGACAATTCCTGATCGAATCGTACGATTGTTAGAAGTGCGCAACGTGCGAACGGAAGGCGGCTGAGTCACGTTAATAGAATATCGATGCTTCGACAACAGCATATTTATGTACAATTGCGTGCGCACACGTTTCACCGACGCGATTTTCCTCGTGAAACCTCGTGGCAACGGAACGTGATCACTGCCGAGAAAACCGACTTGGACCTAAAACGTGACAAATCTCAGAATCGATAGTTCGGACCAATCTATTTCTACGAGTAAGACCATACGGATAAGACTGGGAATGAATCTCGCGTCGTGGAACCGTGTGCACGTACGCGGCCTCGGCTTTCAACTTTTATGTACAAGAGTACACGAATGTTATATATGTATATACAGAGAGCAGTTAGGCGAGCGCGTGCAAGGACAGATGCTTGAGCGATGCGGTGAAGTGCTGTGCTCTTGGTGCGTGGATTCGTTCGCGGAGTGTTGTCAAACGCACGGATATCCGTTGACGCACATAGAGAAGAGACAGAAAGAGAGATAGAGAGAGAGAGACAGACAGACAGAGAGAGAGAGAGAGAGATAGAAGTAGAGAGAAAGATGGACGCATACACGCACGCGTACACATGTATTTACACACGGTTAAACCCCTGTCGTGTTGCGAAAGGAAGTACACCGCCCTAAGACATTTCCCGGCCCAGAAACTTCTACGATCGTATTCCAGAGAGAGAGAGAGAGAGAGAGAGAACTCTCTCGCTGGTCTGCGTGCATCGACTACGGTCCAGCTGTCGGACGATTGCGTTTCATAGAAGCGGTGGCACAGACGGTCAGCCGTGCACAATTCCCTTTGATTGCCTCCGTTCTGCTGCAGAGCATAGTCGCGACTCCGGTGGCGGCTCAAACGTGAAACCGTACACGTAAGTCGGTTCGAACTTTCATCCGCGGAGAATCGAACGCGAACTCCTTAGAATGCAGAAGAAGCCCTCCGAAGGGTTAATTCATGCCGGCTACTTGGTATTTAATCCGATTCGCTAACGGAATTTGAAATTCGCAAAACGATTACTTATTCGTCGCTCTTTATAAGCAGTTTCTCAAAGTATACGAACCGGCGATACGATTTCTGGGTCGGTTGCGCGATTACGAGCCGCGCCCGCACCACCGGAGCCAGCCACACGGAGAGTGGATCCTTTGAGGCGACTTGCCGAGGCAAGTTTCACGAATTTTTTAAAGTTCCGCAGCACTTCGTCAGCTTCCAGCTCGCGTATATATATATACGCGTACGCTCGACGGTCTCCTCGCGAGGCAGCGACGACGATTAAACGGCGGCGCGGGGACTGTTTGCGCGGAATCGAATTTACCTTTCGTCGACGAAGTCTCTTCCGCGCTCCGGAGAAATAATCCCCGAAACTCGGTGGGAGAACGGGAAACGCGTTTCATTTTGAAATAATTAAAAGCTGCAGTTTTGTACGATAAAGCTCGCAGCGTTTGTTATATGTACACAAATGTTCTGCATATTCACGCACGAAGAACCGCTGCTGCCTCGCGTTAACTAATCCGGCCCGACGATAAACAATAGAGTACACGGAATTTGTTCCGTAAACCTAATATAGAAACATTTTGTGTGGAGGTAAATTTAGCGGCACGCATCAAACACGCCGGGATGTTATGCATACACGGATTGTAATTAATATGCGATTTCCGCGAGATCGGAAAATTACGGGGAGGAGATGCGCGGTACGGGCGTCGAAGGGGGGAAGGGAGTGGACGCGAACAAAGGGATGATACAACTTCCCGTATACGTCGGCGGCGTGATTATCCCCTGATAATCGCACTTTGATATCTCGAATGGTCACGTACAGAGCTGTCGTTCTACGCGGATCATTTTATCCCCTTTCCTACCAAAATTTTCTTTCTCATCTCTCCCACGTTTCGTTCAATCGAAAGACGTTAGAGTTATTGAAAAACACGTTTCGTGGTTCGTTAACTTTTCTGATAGAAAAAAAATATGACACGATTAAAGTTAGAGCGCGTTTAACGAAGATGAAGCACTCTCGTTGGCATTAAACGGAGTCCTGGTTGTTACATTAATTTCCACTCCATCAGAGCTCTGCAAACAGAGCTCTCTGGCATGAATGAAAATGAATCGGACCAGATTGTACGTGACCAATAGGAGGTACGGCAACAAAATGAAATCGTCCCGTCCTGCGAAGCCTGGAAAAAGAGATCGGTATCGGAAAATATTTGCCTCCGGCTCACTTACCTAGAACGCGCACTTCAACAGATCGTTGAGAGGTGAAGTTATGTTTGTTCCTGGCGGTGCACGTGTACGTGCCCTGATCAGCGGCTCGTTGCACCATGTCGATGTACAGGCTGCCGTTCGCGACCTTCTGCCGCATGTTCGTCGGCAGCTTTACACCGTCTGCACGATCAATCAGAATCGCAAACAAGGCAAAAACGATCTTATTAGATAATTTCTCCTTTTTCGGCGATCGCGGAAGCATTAAATGCTCGATGATCTCTTTTTTGGACATTCCTTTTGAAATTGATAATACTCACCTTTCTCCCAGATGATCGATTCAATGGGATGGCCGGCAACCGGACATTTGATGCGAAATTGTTTCCCAGCAACCGCCGAGACCGTCGACATGGGTCTGACGTATGGCAGGCCTGCGATTGACAAGCAACGAAACATTATATCCCGCCCCCCTTAACGATTCTATCTCCGACCCATATTTTCGTGAAATAATAAAAGACGCGTAATATTCCGGCGTCTTGAAACTTTGTAAATTCAAGAAATTCGAACGAAACTTTATTCAATCCGTAGAACAAAAGGCCGCAGTTTTTAATTAACCAGCCTGTGAGATGTTTAATGACAGAGAACGTCGATATTGATTCGAGGACTAGAGAGGGGACGTAATATTCCCGCGGGTTTCCAGTCAATTTCAATCGACACCGACGATTCTCCTTCTTAACTGAGTTCCCCTCTTTCGCTGGTCTTGCACTCTCGAGTACTCACCGTAAATATTGAGCCTCGCCGAGTGTCTGGCCTCGCCGGCACGGCTGCTAGCGATGCACTCGTACTCGCCCCCGTCTTCGGATTTCACCGACGATATGTTCACGTGCGATATTACGTCGCCGTACACGGTCACGTACTGGCCAATCAAGAGCCTGTCGTTTTGCGGAAGCGGAAATCCATCCAGCAGCCAGGAAATTTGCGGCGTCGGATTACCCGCGGCGCTGCATTTCAGAGAAACCGATGGACCGGTCTGCATTGTCTGTTCGATAAACCTGTAGACCAGCTGCGGCGCGATCTCTGTTAACAGACGTTACGCTCGGATTACGAATACCATCGGAATACCGACACGCTCTCCTTTCCTTTCCTTTCTTTTCCCACCCTATCCCCTGGAATCTGTCTGAACGAGCTACTCTCCCCTTCCGATCGAACCCGGAATTTCCTTCGCTAATTACCACCCGCTTCTGTCTCTACGCCAATATCCGCTTGTTTATTTACGAGATAGACTCGACGCTCGATCTAACTTAACTCCGATCGAGATTGCTCCGGGCGAGAGCGATGAAGTCAAAGAGCCGTGCTAGTTTTCTCTAACGTCGCTCAGATTAGAATTTCCACTGACGTTCTCAGGATTTATCTTTGACTGCTCCAATTATTTTCGCAAAATCAAATATGAAATAAAAAATTCGTGAGGACGCTCGTGGTACATGAAAGATGGATTCCTGAGTGGCTCTCCGAAACTTGTGTCAGTAGTGCATAAACGGCGTTTAATAAGCGCGAGGATTTCGCGTTAAATAATTGGCTCGATGATTAATGGATCCCGGGGATTAAGAGTGGCGAGACTTAACGAAGAAACATTGAAAATAACCGCGAGCAGGCACGCGTTCCAGTTCCAGGAGGGCTCTAAATGAACGCGCCGCGCGTAACGAGCCCGCCCGGTAATGAATTCATGAACTTCATAAGCGCGAGCACGTCGGCTACGAAATAACAGCCGACTTTCCTCCAACTTTTCGTATGCATACCGTGATTCTCGCGTGGCCCCGTCTCTTTCCTGCTCGTCGCCCGTCCTTCCGCTGAACAAGTGTGCTAAAACTATGCGAAGGAAATATCGGGCGACAACCTTCACGCCACCTCACCCGCCCCTGCTCAAATCCCTGATACACATTTTGAATTTTGAAAAAGCTTCCGAGAACGCGTTTTTTAAACTTGCAAATCTAACGAGAAGTGGTTTTCGGATCGAGAGAAGTTCGCTGCGAGTAATTATGTGGTGACAACGTTTGTATCGGGTTTGTCCGCGACGTTAGATATTCCGAGTGACAAAGTTATAGACTTGGTCCGGCACAGGAAACGGTGATAGTGTTTCAACCAGCTGCACCCGAGAACTTCGTAATGAAAATTCGAAATGAAGGCCGGCGCGCAAGCGTCCTCGCGTGTAATTAAAAGACTGCCGGACCAAGGAAGCTATTAGTAAATTAACAATCGCGTCTGTCCAATTAGTCTGGTTATTCCGCCTTCGTAGTCGTTTGCGAAGCGACTGCAAGTACCTCCTGACTGATCTCTGAAACACTCTTCTTTGTTAGTCCTACGAAACAAGCATTAAAATAAGGGGGAACAAAACGAAAGATTAAATTGCACATTTTAAGGAACAAATATTTTTCAATTTCGTTTAAATTGATCCGTAGGAAGTCGTGCTGTTAACGTGAAACATTTTTGCGTGGCAGTAGCGCCGGTTCAGCGAACGAGGCCGATGTTAATGAAACGTTAACAGGGTAGACCGCTTGTTTATCGTTCGCCTGGAAAGAAAACGAGGATCGCCGTGCAAATAATAGCCGAGGCTGTCGTCAAATATAACCAGTACTCATGGGCGCCCAGCGTCGGCGGTTGTTGCACTTTAAATTAAAAATCCGCGAGGCGACCGGTGCGTCTCCGAGAGAAACTTGATCCCCCGCTACTTAAAGGAGAACAAATTTCTTCATTTACGGCTTAAATTAAGGTCCATCCCTTCGGCGGAACAAGATTTCATTACGTGGCAGCCAGCATTGCAGAATTTATTAAATGGATTTCTTTATAGCCATCCAATCACGAATTTCTCTATAGATTCAGGCTGCGTAAATAAAGTTAAGGTTGTATGAGTCGTAAAGTCTCTGTCAAAAGTTTAAAACATNTGGAGATACGGGAAAATTGCATAGGACCTTTCTTGTAGAGGATGACGAGATCTACAATTTCTGTACAAAAACTTTTCGCTAGCGTTAATAGTTTACGAGTTATAGACGAAAAACGAAAAAACAGTTTTTTGCAAATTACTCGTAAACTGTTGAAGCTAGCGAAATATTTTTACATGGAAATTGTAGATCTCGTCGTCCTCTACAAAAAAGATCTGATGCAATTTTCCCGTATCTCGAACGGTTTGGGAGTTATGGGCAAAAAATGAAAATTTCGCAAAATCTGAAGGGGTACCCCTTGGAAAAATCTCGGAAAAATCGAAAATTTTTTTTTTGTCAAAATTTCGAAGAATGCTTCAAATAAACGTTGTAGGTGTAATAATAGACATCTATAATAACAAATTCGACATGCTAGCATCGTTTCAGTATATAGTTTACACATCCTTAAAGTAGCAATGAAATGTAGCTTGTATCGATTTTCACGAGGCTGAGACACTTTACAATTATCGTGTTAAAGCCAATCGATAGAACTATCAATTTTTGGAGGAACCTCGTCGTTAGGATTCTTCTCATGATTTCTAAGCTGCAACGCATACAGTGTACATTAGGTGGGGATCGGCCGCAGCACACGATGGGATAGTTAGTACCGGCACCCCGGATTTGCATACGCTAACGAGATTCCTGCGGTTTTGCCGATGCTTTGCATGCCGGCCGGGCACGATCTAGCTCGCTGCAGAGCTCTAGGCTGCGTCTATTTATTATGCGTCATAGATACGTCAGGGAAGAAGGCACGTCAGCTACGGACGACAAAGAGAGGACGTGACACGATGCTACTAGCCGCAAGTAGTCGCGCTCTTGAGATCCGAACCTCTATTAAGTGTGTCACACCAGAAAATTCATGTATCAAACATCAACCGTTTCAATTGCCTTCAATACAGTCAAACTGAACACTTTGTTATATTTTATTTTGTACGAAGCTTCTTCTATTAAATACGTCACGCTAGAAAATTCATAACGTATCAGACAATCGCCAAACCGATTAAAATATATTTTATTCTGTAGATAATGGCAGATAATATTCGAAAGTTTGACTGCATTAAATCTTGGAACGGTATTAACGAGATAAAGGGGGATCTCGGTAGGAAACTAAATGAAAAGTCGCTTAACGCGTCTGTCGGACAAGTTATCGCGACCCGATGCAATTGCGGGTGAAGCGTTCAAAGGTTGAATCCATTACCGTTATTTGCTCGCGTTCTTGTTTCTATAGCGAACCCTATCCCCTTCGGGTCCTCAATTACTGTACTACAAAAAGGGTTGCGACAGGAAAGGAGATAGTTCCTTGATCCGGAGAAGAAAAGAGGAGCATGGAGAGGACCGTGTCATTCAATTACGATTCTAAGATAGAAAATTTAGTTTAAATCGATGTAGCAGATGAAGTTTCATGAAAAAAATTACGTCTGATGCTGAAATATTAACTGATTCACAAGTGACGAATATCTGTTAAAAATTCAACTAGCAATCGCGTTTATTCCAAGGTTACAATTTTCGAGAACAAAAATAGGTGGAAAATTGAGCTGGCAGGGAAATTCGAGTACTTCTCGATGGGGCATTAATATGGCCATTTTCATGCAGGAATCACGTTGCCTGAGGCGCGTGGTGTCACGATGGGAGAATGTGGCGAGCGGTAGGGCAGTTGAACGTCGCAAAAGGGTTGAAGTCGGCCGCGAAATCACTGAACGGACAGAGGGCAATCTGGCTTGGTAAAAGTGTTTTAATTGAAATCTTCGGTGCCACGATCCTCCCCCTCTCTCTCTCTCTCTCTCTCTCTCTCTCTCTCCTTCTCTTTCTCTTGCCCACGCGTGCGGCCGGGCGCAGGTTAATGGAAAAAGCGCACCGGTCGAAATATGACGAGAGAACTGATACGAGGAAGTGAATGGAAAGCGAGAAAAAACAAGGCGGCTGTTTTACATCGAAATAACACGCGATCGGGCCGCGGAAAAGCATCAAGCAAATGGAGTACATGTATCTCGAGCGGGAAATGCAGCTCGTGCACAAACGGTCGATTGTGATCGCTTGACACGCTTTATTGTCGGCTGCTGATGGACGAGGAAGTGCGTTTTCTAGGGCGAAACTCTTCTTTACACTTACAACCCTGAGTTTAGACGTCGTGTCTCGGAGGCGGAATATGTGACCGTATAAAATATCTGAATAATTTCCGTGTTTTCACGCATCGGTGAAATAATGAGAGAAGATGGCCGAGGAGCCGAAATCTCGAGAACCGTACGTGATCAGACGGGGAGTCCATAATTAAAAGCGTGGGAGATCGAACGGGCGCGATTAACGGACGGCAAGCACACCGATTTCAGTGGTCGAGGCACGATTCGGAAAGCGATGTGGCCATTTTCGTGCAAAAATGGCACGTACTTCCCCAGAGGAAAAGCTGCGCGGCTCCGTGATGGAAAACGCGTTACGATGGAGTGGCACGCAAACCTGGAATGGATCGTATAGGGAAGAGTTCCACTGCATTAACCACCGGCAACCTATCACAGCGGAACCATTCGCTCGACAAACAAGCCCTCCCCGACTCCTCTCGTCGCTCCGCGTCGTGCCAAACCATCCCCCCCGTCTCGTCGTTCCTGTCTTGCAAACATCGGGCCACGTTTTCTCTATCGCCGGCCAAGGCGAAAGGGGAAGGGAAAAAAAAAGTAGAGATAGAAGGGAAAACATTCCCGGGGCCAAAGTGGTTTCTCGATCTCTCGCGGGTGATCCAATTCGCAGGGTTCCTGGTCAGAGGCGTAAATTTCGTCGCCAGGATTTAACGAGTAAGTTCAGCGAGAAGACGAGGAAGTAATTGAAAGCTGCCAGCGACGATGTCGTTAGATGCCACGCCGGAGTGTCTTAAACGTTTCATTTCGCGGAGCGTCCGTTAAACTGTGTCTATCCCGGGATGGAAGAGGGGTTGTACTTAAAATCGTTTAAATGGTATAATGGATATTACGAAGAAGCCGGAGCGGTGCACTGTCTTCCACCAAGAAAAAGAAGATTATGTAGCACGCGGACAGAATTAAACGGGTAATCTTGAATATCCGTTGGAACGACGCTCGGCGACGATTTAATAAAACGATCCGCGCCGTTCCGCCAAGATTACCGATGATAAGGGACGCCGGGTGGTTCCTAAGGTTACACTATCTTTCCAACCTTTCATTTCCCCTACGGCCACGCGACGCGTAGGAACGTAAACGCTAACCAAACAAAGACTCACCGCCCAGGCGCAATTCCGCAATTCCTTGAGCCATTTCATACTCGTTCCTCACAAAGCACTGGTACATGCCGCGATCCTCCCGTGCAACCGACATCACGGAAATACGCTCCCTGGAAACCGCCCTTATGCGGGCGCCCGTCCTCAATGGCTGACCGTCCTTCAGCCAGTACAGCGCCGCCTGCGGAAATCCACTTGCGCTGCACGTCTGAAAAGCAGTTTAGAGAAAAGGGACTGATGAGAACCGTGGCCGCGCGTCGTACGAGCCCTTTCTTCTCCCCGCGTCCTTCCTACCACGTTCGAAAACAAGATTGCAAGATGCAGGCTCGAAAACCGGCTTTGCTTCCCGTGCGTCGTAAAAATCGGATTACCACCGGCTACGCGGATCGCAGCAAATGGCTCGGATGCTATTTCCCGGTGTATGAACTTTGATTTTTATGAATACGACCGGGTGAATTTTAAATTTGATACAGAACAATATTCCGCGGGAAGAATCACGGGAATGGCTTTCGTTCCAGCTAATTTGATCTATTCTCGGTAACGCGTCTGATCACCGTGACGAGCTCGGTCATGGAAATCGTCAATTACCAAATGAGCGGCCTTCCCAAGATCGACGGTCTGAATAGACGGTTGAACGTGCACGCTCAATGGCGCGGACACCGTTAACCTGACTTCCATGGACTCGCTGCCCTCGGAATTACTAGCGGTGCACGTATACGATCCGGCGTCGCTCTCTTGGACGCCTTGTATGATCAACGAACCGTCTTTCACCAAGTAACGCCCGGACGAATCCTCGATCGGCTCCTCTCTCTGGTTCCTCGTGTAATACCACCTGCAACCGAAAGAAAAACGATTTTCGAATCGAATTGGAATCGTAAAAAACGAGTCTTGCCGCGAATCATAAAGAAACGGCGTTACGGCGCGACGACGCAATCCAACCCTCGATTTTAGATACCGCCGATACAATCCAACCGGGCTAACGTAAATTCCTGCAAACGTTTCTCTTGACGCTAGTTTATTTCCTGGCTCTTATATCTGTCCTAGAATTCCTTAAATTCGAACGCATTCCTATCTAACGTTCGCGACCCATCAATTACGAGAATTATTTATTAAGACCGGATTTAAAAAAAAAAAAAAACGATTCTTAAAAGCAGAGAATAAAAGGCATCGGCTTTGGCGTGAAACTATGTGGTTAAGTTCAGTGCATTGTACTCATCTGCTCGATAGACTGAAAGACTGAAACAACGAGCACGGCATGCCGCAAGATTTTCCGTGCGAGCGCGCGTCTGACGGCGAATGGGATATACTACTGTCAACCGGAGCGTACGGCAGCTCCACTGACTGGCCTAGTTCGATGAATTGTAACGCTCAGCCCAACCATCCGGCTGTCTCGCCGCGATATACAGCGTTACATTACATTCGATCGTTGCTCAAGATTCAACCCGCGGTGCAAAAATACCGAGCGGCTGCGGACAGAGGCGGCGTGCGGCGATATTGCTTGGTTCGCTATCCGAGCGAGCCTTTTCCATCCCGGCGGTGTATCTCTCTAGTGCACTCGCCAACCACAAAATAACAACTGTTTCATTGGGAAGACTGAATACACAGAGCACGGCCGTGAATTGTGCTACTCGCTACACCCATACGTTCCCGTTAACCCCCCGCCCCTTTTCTCATCTTTCTCTCGATCCCTCTCTCTCTCCCTCTCTCTCTCTCTCTTCCACCCTTTTGCGAAACCCTCGCAGAGGCCGTGTGCACGTATGCATCGCGGCTGGGTGTACTGGCACGCTTTCAAAACACTGCCGCTTGAACAAGCAGATGGATAAACGTGGCTCTGCCGGATACAGACGAAAATCGTTAATACAGCTGGGATCTTTAAATAAAAGAAACGAGCGTACGCGTTTCGTTTCGCGAGCCGTATGCAAATACCCGACGGGAAATGCTTCGGGATTTAAAGCATCGCTGACGGGGTAATTGAATCGATCTTTTCGCGGGCACGCGCGATCTTTGACCCCGTCTTCGGCGCACTAAACTGCAGTTTCGATTCGTGAAACTAATCGACGTTCACGTAACCACGTACAAGCCCTCAAAGCGTTCTCTGTCTAAAACCGTGTGCATGTGAGAAGAAATATTTTCGTTGCGCAAAGCAAAACGAAATTTGAAAATAATGTTTTACAGTTACGGGCCGCTATTGATTTTACCCGTTCCGTTCACGATTGCTCCATTTGTCTTTCCCCGATAGATATTATTTTTAGAGTAGTCTTGTTGCCTCGCTACGTTGGAACGTGGGATAAAGGTAACCGTGGCTCCTTTTTACCGTTCGTTTCTCCGAGGCGGACGTGACCTCGCAAAATCGAAGATCGCCCGGTCCCGACCGAGAAAAACCTGGAAATTTTCCTCGACGAATCTAGGCCGGCCTCCGCAGGTTCTCAAATATTTCCCGACAATCTCGGCTAAGGTAGCGTCCCAGGGGAACGCCTACTCTAACTTCGTCCAAAAATGATCTCGGCCTCGCGGTCTATCTTCCCCTGGTGATTGACCTCTATCTTTCTCCGTCCGGCGTACATATGTGCCGCAGTTTCGAAAAGCGTCGCAGCCTCTTGGAAGTGCGAGCAGGATATAAGGTACGTGGCGCGGAATGAGGTTCAAGAGTCGCCGGGGTGGCCGGGTGTAGAGAGGACGAGGAGTGTACCTATAGATAATCGAATTTACGGAGGGAAATTGGCGAGGGAAGGAGATAGGATGCGACGGTGGGTGTGCGAGAGATGGAAGCCCGGCGCTGGCAAACCCTCAGACCCCTTCCAGTCCTCTCTCATCCTACAGCCCCGTATTTCTCACTCCGATCTACTTGCTTATTCTTTACCGGCGTCTCTTTCTCTCTTTACCGTACACTCCGTCAACTCAGTCAAGCCGCGGAAGAGCCGGCAGAGAGACTATACACGTGGGACAGAGGCGCGGAGAGAGACGGCGAACAGAGGTACCACGGTACTCAGTGACGTACACGTAAATGCGGAATATTTGATGGCCTGTCAGAAGCAGTCTCTGTAATCAGCGGTCGGTTTGTTTGCGCTACCCATACCCACGCCCCCTAACGTCTATATACCTTCGCTGCCTTCCACGGATTCACGCGTGTGTGCCGTGCGCGCATCACTTTCTACGAATTGATCACCGAATCTCCGAGATTATGGCACCGACGATTGTTTCGTTAATGTTAAATTTAATAGGAGATGAACATTTGATATTGATAAAATAAGTGTCGATGAGACGATGTCAATTGGCAAACTCCTTCGAAGCAACCATCGCCTTGTTTCCCACGTGCGTTGAATATCGATTAACTCTGCCTTTGCCAGGCTTTGATCAACGAACTTGATTACACCTGTCAAACATCCGCGGTAACGGGGAATTGTTAATAAAGCCTATCGGATTCCTTATGCCTTCTGTCGGTAGACTTGATACCAATCGTGCGATTCTGCGCACGGACATTTTTAGAATGAGAGACAACGCGATGATTTTGCGACGCAATGTATAAAACATGTTAGAAATCTGTTTTTCCTTCGCGCCTTCGTTATTGTGTTCAGGATTCGTAAAGAAACTAGGCTCGGTTGAGTGTAACACTATATTTCCAAAATACTGCACAACGTAGAGGAATTCAGTACAAATGCGGTTAGTATCGAGTCCAGACTGAATCTGCTGTCTTAGGATTCGGCGGATATATATATATATATATATATATATCCTAGCTATAGGAAGGGGAGGGTCACTTCTAACCCTGTGACTCAGGGTGGATTTTGACCTTAGTGACTAACTTTACAATACGCTTCTTAAAACTAGAGATAACTAGGAGGAAAACATTTTAGTCATCCAACATCGTTTAAAGTTTAACTAGCTCGTTGTTGCCACAGGAGTGACGTCCTGCTTTGCACTTGAAGCCACGCATTCGAATAAGTAAATGCATTAACATTCTAATACGCCTCTTTGTACCGTCTCTTTATTTCCATAAGAGCAAAACGAGAAAGTTCATCCCAACTATCATTTCGCGTGCTTCGTTTGCGGCCCCTTTGTCGCGGGCTCGATTACCCGCTCGTTTCATTCCTTGCTTCGATTTATTGGATTCGGAAGATTACAAGTTCCGAGACGGAGTTCGTAACTCGCGAGTCGCATACCAATCGACTGCTATTAATATTGGCTGAATAAACGAATCATTTTTGTCACGCTTCAACGTGTATTCCTTTTCTACGTCTGACTAATGCTGGACTACTCCACTTGCGTGGTGGTGCGAAGTATTTGCAGGAAACAGAGATTTTAATAATACATAGTTACAATCCACGTTCGAAGGCTTGCTATCAATAATTTAACGAAAGCTCGTATAAAAGCCGGAAATTCAAACATAATTCGCAGCCGAATGTATTGTTAATCAGATCGCTCTTCAGTTTACTCTCCCAACAATATTATTGCTTTCCACATTAATAAATTATAATAACAAAAGATAAAAAACTGTTTGTTATCTTGTTGAACTCCAAGTTTGAAATTAAATACAACACTTAAGTTGAAACTGCAGAACTTTATTAGACGGTGTAATTCTGCATGCAGCCAAATACTTCAGAAATTTGTCTACTGTACAATTTTGGCTATACTTATAAATAGTCGCTATGAACAATCGAAGTTCAATGGCCAAAATAGAGCAGGAGTAGAAATATTGCCCCGAGGATGAATAGATAGGGTCAGAGGTCAAGATGAGTAAAAACGCTTTAACTTAGGTCAAAGGTTTTGTCAGTGAGTGAACTATGTCAATAATGATAAAGTACTTCGTCATCCAATAATCTAATTGCATCGAATTTAAACGAGGGGTGAATGAAATCGCGAGGAGCGTCACGATATACAAAGAAAGAATTCTGAGAGTCGAGATTCGAGTTTCGATGAGAATATTTTTCACGCGAGATAGTCCCACAGCCAATTAAACTTGCCCGATGCACGTCGACTGCACTCCCGCGTTGTATCGGGAAACTATTTGGCAAGTAAGCGAGCCGAGGACCGTTTCGCGGAAGTTGCGTCGCATCGCGGGTGAAACTCTTTTCCGGCGTTGTTGCTTTATCGGAGCAAAGTGAATTTCTTTTTGTGCAAGAACGCGTTCCGAAACGGAGAGTGCATTTTGTTCTTGGTTACAAGAAAATGGTACGCCCGATATAATTTCTGCCCGTCCCCTTTGAAACTACGAGAGTTTTCCTTTTTATCCTTTTTAATGGAATGGCACACTTTCAGACTTGAACAAGGAAAGTTTGTATCTCGAGAGTTAAACGACAGACAGCGGAACTGCGTTTCATCCGACAAAGGAAGATGTTTCCTGTAATCAAGATAAGTAAAACAAGATGTGTAAAGACAAGAAGAGCTTCTAAACTTCGGTGCTTATCGGTTGCTCGCTGCAGAACGGAGACAAGTTCTGTCTCGGAGTATCGAATTTCAGTTTCTGAGCGCATCAGTCAGCGTGTCGCGGTTCGATCGGATAAGTTTCGGCGTGCAAATTCGTGGAAATCCCTTACCTGTTAGCAGGCGTTGGATTGCCGTACGCGACGCAGGGTATCACAACGGTGTCTTTCAGCCGCGACGACATATAAACCACCTTCTCGTTTATCATCGGCGGCATGGTGCTCCGTATCTCTGGAACCAGAAAGAAAAAAAGAAATAGGACTCCTGAAGGGAGGTATAAATCCTCGAACGACAACGTGCACCGAACAAAGGCAACGCGTGAAACAATCAAGAAATATTTCTCTTCCTGCCCGGTGAACATTACTCGAGGAAAAGTTTCGGACAATGCCGGAAATATCTAAACCTCCCGCCGTCGCCCCCTTTTTCCAGACGAGTTCGCGCCAGTTTTTCCCCGACGTACGTATAATATATTCTGACAGTCGACGAAATTGAAGGAGCGGCTCACGCCGGTTTAATAAAACAGGGCCGGGATTAAAAGCGGACGTTGCTGTAAATTGCGAAACGAAATTCTCTATCGCGAGGTTCCCGTCGAACGGCTTAGAAACGATACGTGAGAAATAACGGAAAGAGCCTCCGGTGCGGGTATTGGATTACATTGTTTGGAAAATTGATAGTGACAATATCGCTGGAGATTTAACAAAGGAGGGGGTTGGTCCGAGGAAGGAAGAGTAGGAAGCGCGGCGGTGGAGATACATCCTCCGAGATCCTACGGGCTTCCCGGTGCACGCGCACACGTACAGCTCCGGGTTACTTTGTGGCAGCCGCCCGCCGCCTCCCTCAGGACGAGTTCATGTAAGTTTGTTCCATGATATACGGGAAATGTTTTCCACGGCGTGTCATAAATAGCCGCCAGCTGAAAAAGGAACAAAGGAGCCTAGCGAAGGAGCAGAGACAGAAGACGAGGAAGGAGAAGAAGAAGGCGAAAGGAAGGGGCTGTATCCGGGGTGCACGCATCGGGCCGACGTTTAATGGAAAATTATAGCCGCAGATAGTGGCTCGTCTGAGCGTGCCGTGCCGTGAAGAGACAGACAAGAATTTCAGATCGCAACACCCTCGAGATCAATGTACCATCGAATTTCAAAAGAACCAGCTACATGGAATTTATTTCATTCACAGCTTAATTAGCGATGCGGAACGAGCTCGGCCAAAATAATGAATATTAGGACAAAAGCTGTTGCGTTTGCGGCGAAAACAATGGGAGACCGTGATGTAATTAAAGCGATGTGTTCCTCACGGGATCATTAGCTCGGTTCCAAAAAAATTCGACCTGACTGCGTTCGCCAGCACCATGGTTTCGAAATTCTGTAATAGTGTCGACCCGCAAACATGTCCAAGGAGGCAATTTAACTCTCGTGTTACTGACAGGAGTGCATCACTTCAGATGCTCCGCTGAGAAGTATACCGAGGCTGTTAATACGATAAGCGAAACGCATCAAGGCAAGAAAGGAAACATGATGTGTCACCCGCAGATTCTTGTCTGATGCTAATGTACGTACACATTCATAAATCAGAACATATTGCAAAACGCATTACTGAATCAGTTCTTGTAAGACCATATTTAATATGTTTCTGACAGTGAAGTAGGTTTTATTACAATTTTGTTTAAATGCTTTAAAACTTTTAAATCAGAGTAAGCAGAACCCTTGCGAATCAACGGATCGATTACATCTGATACATTGTTATTGACAGCATCGATGAAAGCGGTTCGGTCCTGAAAAACTGTTTCACAACGATAAAGTTTGTTACGCGTTTCGAAAATGTTCCGTGCACCGAAAAGTTTGCTCGTTACTCGGGCGAAACCGGTGTACGTAGCGCGAGCTTTCGGTTAATTTGGTGTATTCTAAACGGGGCGGAGGCGTCGCGACGATGGACGACTGTCCGGGAATATGCAAACGATCGCGCGCGCACCCTGGAACTCCATTATTAAGTTCATAAGTATGTAAGTGCGCTTAGCATAAATTTCTATACCGCCTCGAGGCGGCTTTTATTACGCGCTGGTACGAACGCCGTGGAGGAATGAGCTTCGAGGATTCGTGACAGATGTTCGCCTCCTATTTTCGCCAGATTTCAACGCCAACCGAGGATTCCACTCGCGTTCACAAACTGAATTTTTCTGATTACCACGAGATTAAAATATGTATATAAAGCCACGGTGTCTGCGATTGTATATTTCTGTTACACTCCCAAGTTATTATAATTGAAAAGACAAGTTTAATGAACAAGAAAATTCTTGGAGAAGAATACACAATGTACGTTCTGCAAACTCGCTGCAATGTCCATTGGCCGTACACGGTACACAGTCGCAAGTTAAACAAGGAGCGCGGTTATTGTAAACAAATGTTGGGCCAGTGTAGGTAGAGCTAACAGCCATGCGATACTTGCACGGTAAGCATCCTGTTTCCTGACTAATAATCGCTTTTTAGACGGAGTCACCAAAAACTCGAAACAATTGCAAATAATATTGCTTCTGGTTTAGGTACATGCCTATCCGAGAAAATTTGTTCGTCGATAAACCATTGCCTGGGAGCTATTCCTCTGTAGCATTTAAAACAAAATCTCACCGGATGACGCACGAGAATCGCAAACAGCCTCGCCCCCGGCGGTGTCGATTCAACCCGTTTGAATTTTCCCTGTGTATCGTTAAATGCTATCGTTGAAATTTCATCATGTGGGCTCCAAAGCTTTTAGTCCGATGTGTTCTCCAATTTTTAGTATAATTTTTTCACGTGCATGACAGTGCGTTCGATTTCGTTTAACATGGTAAGTTCATAATTTAAACACCATGGAGAATTTGTTTAACATAAATGATAATGAAAGACATTTAGAATGAACAGATTATCCCCCTTTTAATTAAGCGATTGTTTAAACGTCCGCCGCCGTTGTATTATCTCCGGCACGTAATAATTGTCACGCCGGTATAATAACGTTAAATAATAATTAAAAATGAAACAGCTTGAAATGCCTGCTAGACGCCGTTAGCGCAAACTCAATTTTCACCTCCGTTTTCGTTTACCACCGTGATTACGGGTTCCGGCGCATCCGGCTAAACCGCCGTATATTAATTATTCCTCGGTCTGCGTGGACTTATCGACGTGAATGACAGGATTGGGAGGAAAAAAAAAAAAAACCGAAGGGAAATGAGCGGTACGAAGCAGGGAAAATGGGGGAGCGAAGAAAAACGCGAATAAGGGAAACGAGCGATGAATTATGACGCTTCCTACGTGGAGGATCGGTCACGTGGTGGAGGAAAAGTGGTAGCGAAGAACGTGCAGAATGTCTTGAGCGTTTTTTTTTCTTCCTCTCTGCACGCATCGTGTATAGGCACGTCTGAGGTTTCAGCATGAATCTGGAGGGTAGGTGTGGCACGTGAAGAGAAGCATCATTAGTTAGCCCGGCTCGAGTGGAGATTTTTCCCCTTTCCTCTCCCGCCTCCTCCTTCTCCTCCGACGTATTTCCGCCTCCGTATTTTCCCTTTTCTTCCCCGTCGTCGCGCTTCTAACCCCCAAAGCAGACGTAACGCGGCGGCGGATTGCCTAGGTAACAAGTGATGCCAGGGCATAACAAGTGACGACGGGCTGTGAAACGCGACTTTCATACCGCCTCTCGATCGCTGCGCCGAGCCTGGCAATTAACAGGCTAAGAGAATTTTTACTTTGATCGGCCGCCGATCATCCGATGCCTCATTAACCCCTTCGACGTCGTTCGATTTCAGCGAACCGTGCATCAAACTCGAATTACGATAAATAAATCCGAAGGAACAGGGATCATCGATTTAATATCTTTTTTTGGAAATATCCAACTCTAATCCGATTCGTGTTCATTTATCCAAACATTAATAGGCGATATCGCTCCTATCAGAGTTTGCGGACATTGCTTTCGTTCTTTTGTAACCGAATCCTGTTGGCAAGAACGATTTCCGATTATATTAAATCGGCAGCAAGTGTCCCGCGCGAAATAAGGCTACTAATTGCGTACCGTTAATGAACCTGAACTTCGATGTAAGCTCTTTCCTTCCTACCACCACACACCCCCCCGTTCGATCTGGCGTCGATCGATCATATCGAATCGCGTTCGATCGTGCGTGTCCGAGGGGTGGAACTCGGTTTATCGTGTAATATACAACGACGTGTTTGCTCTCCCGAGACACGGCGTTTGCACTTTCACGCAAACCCCTCCGGGAGAGAATACAGGCACACAACGCTTATTTGATCGTGTTCTACCGTTTAACGCATAATTGATAAAATAAAATGAACGAATTGATGTAGCATTAATGAAAGTCGATAAATGCTTTTGATTGATCGTTTTGTTACTTGAAAGGGAGAATCAGCAGGAGAGAGGCGCCGACAATTTTGGGCGCGCTCTCGCGAAAAAAGCCCGGCAGCAATTTCTGCCTGCAACAAAGCAGGGACAATCGATGATACGCAGCCGGAGGTACAACAATACGCTTTCCCGCGTATTTTCTTTTACCCGGTGGCGCTTGCGCGACGTTTTTTCAACAGTAATAATTGACAGAGAGAAAGCGCACGGTTATTCGCGCGATGGCAAAGCAAACATTTAATTGAAATCGAACGTATCCGTAGCCGGGCGAGCCAACGGCGAAGCAAAATTGAGTTTCCTCTGCAACCTCCGCCGCTTCTATTTTTCATTCTCCTCCCGTTCGGAATTAAAAAACAAATTTAATAACCAACATCTTGCAGTCTTGGTGGAAGGGAATGGCATTCGATTCTCGATTCCGGATACGTCGAGTGTCTTAGCCGTTGTCCAATTACGGAATCACGCGCACTAGAATCGGATCAGCCCGAATCCTCGTGGCCCCGATAAACGATCGCCGGAAGACGCTCGTGAACGGAATCGAAGAACGGTATCCGCAGCATCTGACGCTCGGAAAGTGGCTCGGCTCATAAATATTCAACAGTCCCAGCGAGGAATTTGTAAATATCGCGACGGTCTGTGATAATAAGTTCCTCTCGAGACGGAAGAGGCGAAAGTTCTACCCGCCGATATCCTCTCATTCCCCTCTCCCTTCGATACTCTTATTAATAATCCCGGTTCTCGCTAAAATCTCCCCGGCTACGTATTAAAACTTTATTAACTGAGGGAAGGAGCTTCGATGTGTTTCGCGGAGATAGACAGGGGAAATGTAGGAAGAAAATGTGTTAACGGACTGGAAATATTGTTTCCTTTCTTGCACGTTCTTCTCTCCACGCTTTTTCGCTGTTTACCGAGCTTTGTTCCGGGGGAAAAAAACATTTTCTGCTCGTGTCAGACTTCTCCTTTCCCTGATGACGTTTGTTAATAAACCGAGCGTTGTTTGCTCGGCTGTTACTAAATAACTAAGTTCTTGATGCCTTCAAAAAGTATGTCTAAACAGTAAACAGTCTTTGAAGCCTGGATGTAGATTACCTCTGAAAGACGGGAAACATTTTCAAGCTCGTAAATTGAAATAGGAAAAACTGGCGTGGTGAACTTCTGTACATTAATCAAGTTCGATGCATGCGAACTCTGTTATGAATTTTAAAATGCAATCTAGAGACGGGAACGAGGATGAATGCGAGTTACGTCGTTGGTCGGAGCAAAGCGGATTTTAATGCACTCACCAGTCAATTGAAGCCTGCCGACGTTGCTGCTGACGACCGTTTCCTGAGTCAGGCGATGATGCGTCCTGCACCGATAAGTCCGCTCCGCGTCCTCCCGCGTGATATTCAGTATCATCAGCTCCCCGGTTGACAACATGTGATACTTACCGTCTGCAAACAGAAACATACGTCACGGTTATCAAGGCACCAAACACTGTCGCTGTTCTCAAATTGAAATCACATAAAAAGCGTTCCAATTGCAGAACAAAAAAATTCCCTGAATTTTTTAAAAGTTCGATATGAAACTCAAAAGTTAATGGGAATAAAAATTGTAAGTTTTTCCGTGTAAATAAAAATCGTTCCTCGAGTTCGTTCAACTCTGAACCCGCGCGGAGCGCAACGAGCAAAGTTTGGACCGTCCATATCGATTGTCTTATTGATGAGTGTATTAACAAATCCGTCTGGATTATCACAAGCGCATTCAGAACGGGTATACACCACCTTGATCGAACTTCTCCATAATTAATGGAGTTTCCCTCGTTAACGGACTCACCGGTGAAAACTTTGCGCGTTGCAGCATGCTGTCTTCCATGCCCTTTGTCCGAAGCGCGATAGGTGCAAATCGTCCAATAGTATTCCCAATCTCGCGCGTATATTATTCGAATATTTATAGAAATTCGTAGCAAAATTGTTTGCAAAAATTTAATTCAATATCTATTTTCTATTAGCACGAACTTTCTAATGTACGTCTGTAAAATTTGTTTATTTTTATGAACAATGCTAAGTTCCGAGTCTTACCGGCCATGGTGGACGGGTAGATGTTAAACGACGGCTCCTGAAGCCAAGACGTGATGGTGACGTGGTCACGAACGAAACTGGGCACGTTGCATCGCATGAGCACGTTGTTGCCGAGGAAACCGCCGGGACATTGAACTTCCGGATCGTAACGCTGGTTCACCACTGAAACACGCAAACAACCAGCCGCTCGAAAGTATGCCTCGTGCAGGGTCGGTGCACTAAAAGAAATATTTGTACTTTCAGCGAACGTCCATTCGACAGATCTAGATGAATGATACAGTAATTATATTAGAATTGCGAATGATCGTTTCGCATTGGCAATAATCGATGAGCCGTGCGTTTCATTGTTGCCCGTTGCGCGATATCGATAACCGAACTCGGGTAAACGTAATAACGTTAACCAGGGCTTCGTTAACAAGACTTCATAGGCGTACATCGCGCCGGCACATCCCGTAGATTCATGACGTATCAATTAAACGGGGGAAGCTGCGCGCGATTTCGTTATTGCATAACGCACGGGAAATTCGAGCAAAGCCGTCTTGCGTCGCCTGAGGCCGACGCACCGTGAAAGATATTTTCCCGCCGGCTTTTTTCCGTCCGATATAACGGATCGTTTTCAATGGCAACAATCCGAGTGGCCATACTCGTCGTTTCACCACTGAAAGGCTAAATTAATTCGTCCGATCGATACGAACCTTGTTTCTAGCTAACAAATAGAATGCGATTCACGTGTATATACTATTGTCTCGCTACTAAGAACGTTAACCACCGATCCTCGCATTCTTTGGCTAAGCTGCGTGGAATTCAACGTGGAATTCTCAAAACGTGCCTGGTAACGTGTTTTATTGGATACCGTTGCTTCTGCAATTTAATTGCTACTATGATATTTGATAACGCGGTTCGCTTAAAACCACGCGACGCGCTATGAATCCGATTTAAATCAAGTCTCGTCGAGTACATCCAACGTATAATTGTGATACATTTGCTTGCCGTAACTGCGATTCTCGCTTGGTTCTCTACGTTTGAGAATTCCTGCGAATCCGTTCCTGGCGATTTAATTGTCTCGGCGGTAGGAGTTCGCTAAGGATGCGGGTGGTAACGGCGAAGAAAAAAGTTGTTAAGTGGCACGAGGGCGCAGGGCGAAATGGAGGGCGCGCCCCGATACGTACCTTGGGATTAAATACGGTCGGGGCTTTGTTAACGACTGCGACTACAAGATGTTGATACCCGTCGTCGAGGAATCAACTTTTACGGTAGCTCCGGCTGAAAGCCGGATAAAAGCCAACGCGGACTCTAAATGAGGCGAGCTTCAACTCTTAATTAAAAAATCTCGAACGTCTAAAAGACAGCGCGCTGAAAGGATCATAATGAAAATTGTAGACGTGTAACCGCAAGAATCGTCGTAATTACCTAACTTAACAAATTTCTAACCATTTTTATCGTACACTGCAGATCATAAACATTATAAACAGAATTAATAAAATGTATCATGCGATACTTGATGATCGATGAGAAACTGGTTAAACGATAAGTTAGATTTTCGTGGTAAAATCGAAATGATGGAACGCCCTGCCATGTGCTCGTTAATCGGGGCGGAAGAAAAATTCGCGAACCGATAGGAGGGGGGTTTGAAACCCTTAAAAGGGTCGCTGTATCTTATCCAAAATCTCGAGGCTGTCCCAATCCGGCCATGAACTAGCATTCCACGTAAGTTGATGGTCTCGGTTGAAAGGTTGCGAGAGAGCGAAGGCCTGAAAGAGGGTAAACGAAGGACGGAAAGCTAGAAAGCCGCGCGGCGTGGAGAGAGACAGGGGGTTGGAGGGTCGGGCAAAGGAAAACGTGGTGGTGTGTAGGACCCGGCTGTGCAACCCGTTTCGAGAGTCAGCGGAGCGAGGCACTCAGACTCCAGAATGGGGTAAAAACTCGGTGAGTTCGCATCCCTCCCTCCCCGCCTCCCGCTGCCTGCCTGCCTGCCTGCCTGCCCCTCGCTTCCAGCAACGCGGGTTTTCCAGGCTTGCTAGCAACCCCGTATCACACGGCTCTCGGTTACGCGGCAACCAAGCCGAGCATAAACTCGGCAGACGTATCGTGGCAGGTAATATTTACAAACCATGAAACCTACGGGAAGAGAGGAAACGACCGACTCCGGAACGGTCCTAGCCCAACCTGCGCCCGCCGCCCACGCCTCCTTTTTCGGGAGACTCGAATTTTCCGCCGGAGACGAGCCCGAGAGCTCTCATCCAGCTACGTCGCAATTATGTCTTCGTTATCCGCGTGTCGATGGCCCCTTGGTTGGGAAACATTTGGATTAACGTCGAAATAATTATTGTATTAAAATTGACCGAGACGTTTGATAAGCGGATGCTTCCGGTCGGAAGACTGCGGAAAGGTCTAACGTAATTGGTCTTTGGAAGTTCTCTGAAAATTAATGCTTGAACGACGATGCATGCAAGAGCGCGAAATGAAACGAACGAGTCGTTCGTTCTGCGACGGGTCAGGCTCGTTTAGCCACGAGTTTCCAAAGCGCAACGTTGTCGAATTAGATTTACGGAGTAACTCGACCCGGGGACGCGTAATTATTTCCGTATAAAATTTCCGCGACTTCGCGTGACGAATAAAAGAATTTCCCGTGTCCCGCGCGGGAGAGGCCGGGTTAAATTAAAAATAATCGTTCCGTTCTCGGTCCGTCGCACCGAGGCGGTTAAAAAAGAATTAGAGTGAAAAACGAATATCGGGCGGCACTTTTACGATTGTCACCGAGGCGTCGCGAAAACACGTAGCGCAGTTATGATAATACGATTACTCGGGCCGTCTTGTTTCGAGAGCGTCGAATATGCCGTCTTGCACGATCGCGGGAGAGCAACGGCGCAGATATTCCGCGGACGTTTTCCATCTACCGGAGCGAGAGTACTCGCGAACCATAAAACGCGAACATCCCCGGGAGCTTCTATGAATTCGCAAGCGGGGGCATGTATATTCAAGAGATTCGATTTCAACCATGACCGCCCGCGCCTCGAGAAATTATCGTTCATTTCAATTGCCAATCATGGCCCCGCGTAATTGCCTAATCGAAACGTCCGCGCTTAAAAAAAATAATTTCTCAGTTCATCCTAGCTCGAAAATCTTGTTCTACAATAAATCATCAACATTTATATTATACGTTTGACTATTATGTGCTGTGACTCGTGAACGGCCTACGTTTTACACGAAAGTAATTGCGTAACCAAAACGATAACGTTTTCCCCTCGCAAGAAACGCATAAAAATAAGTCTACCGTCCGTACGCAGGCGGAGGTGAGTTAATGGAGCCGCGCGTATAAAGACGTACGTAAAAGCTCGAACGGGCGTTACGCAAGGCGAAGGCTAGCGTTATTTTACATAAACGCGGCGGTGGCGAGATTTCTCATTACTTCACAACGCGTCGCGGTGTGCTCGACGAAATTAAACTGGAACAACGAAATTTACAAGAAGAATAAACCGCGGTCGCATTGTGCCGAAGTAAATAGAAGAAAATAAACGTCTTACGGGGATCGGCGACCCTTGCCAGAAAGGAATGCGTCTCGTGGGCGGAGGGCAAACAATACGGTGGGTGCGCCGTTGTTTTTGTACAAACGTCGTTAAGCTCCGTCGCGAGCTTCTTCCGGAGCGCGGCGTATTCTCGCGGCGAGCACCGATGGAAACCCGGTATTAAGTGACATTTCGACGGTCGTGGCCAGGTTTTTACCGCCACCGATATTCATTCGACCGGGTCGTTTTTCTTACCGCAAAGTGGTGAAAAGAAACTGTTATCGCTGGCCGCGCGAAACAACGGGGGACGTATCTCGCTGGCTACGAGGATGCAGAAAGTAATTTTTACTTTATTACCCGAAGCTTTTCTTACGGCAATGTAATTTCTCTCATTTCCAGGGGACCTTAATTAACTTCTTTGGACCGCGTCGAGCGGACGGCACTTTAAATAGTTCGTTAAAGAAGAATGAAACGAAAAAATACGCCGGATTAAAGTTCGTGCAAAGAGATGACCGTGTCTCTAAGTTCCGGGAACAGCGACATCCCAGTATATATATGGACCTCCCGGAATTTTGTCTCTGCTCTCGGATAGGAATTTACGCGGAAATACATTGTTCCGGTATTATGCTGAAATAATACCCCACCTGAGACAATATATCTCTGTGCTGTTCAAATAATGAATTCCGGAAAAGCGAATGCGACAGTATTATTTTCACAATTTATGCAAAGATCCCGCGTTTAGGATTTAAACAAGCACTCGATCCCCCCCGCGATCTACTCGTGGCAGAGAGCAATTGTCGAACCACTTCTCGTCTCCCCTTTATCAGCTTAGTTACCCTTATTTCCTGGCAGATGCGCGAAGGACGCGGCGCTGGAATAAGTCCCGGATAAAATGGACACGTCCAACGACGAATGGACGAGGTGTACGTGTTTTCGATCAGGAATCGAGATTGGCTGGGCGCGGTTAGGCGAACGAGCCCGGAAACGGGGCTGCCATTGTTGTTATTCGATTCGAATTTTCAGCTAAGTCAGCATCTCGAATGCACACGTAAGCCTAGTCCCGGCTCCCTCGCCTAATCACATCCGTTTTCCACCGAGGAGGCTAACACGGAGTTCGTGTTCGCCAGTTTTCACGCCGGGAAGACAGAGTCAGCGAAGTTGATCGACTCGAACGGAGCCGGAGGACCCGGCAAAAAGGAGGAACGTTGTGACGCTGACGCGGCAGAGGTACGAATCTGAAAAGGTATGAGCCGCGTTCACGCGACGATGATTTACGGGCATATTAGGTCGATAAGATATCTTCCGGTTCGTTGACCCGAAGCCAACTTTATTTTTAAGTCCCGTTATTCTTGTAACGCCTTTTCACGGAGCATCCAACGAAGTTAAAACAACACGAGTATACGAGGTGAATCCGGAAAAAATATCATTAAAAAAATTGTCCATTTACTCGTCATTCTGCAGAAATACATCGTAATTCCTCAGAACACGATGACCTATATCGTACGACACTTCTTATTTATCCACCCTGTACGTAGGAAACGACTCTTCCTTGGGAGATAAGAAGTTTCTGCTTTTTCAGTTGGAATTTTATCGATCGCCTCATTACTCGCAGAAATTGTATCGTAAAAAGTATCCCAGAGGTTCGTTCCGCATCAAACTAGACGAACTGTCAGCGGTGAATCGCGTTCTCATCTCCGGTTGCCCGTATCCCAGGTGCATCGAAGCCAGCGACGAAACGGAGCAAATCACAAACCCCGATGGGAATAAATATTTCATAGTGAAGACGTACTATCTTCCGATCGGAGGGATGAATTATTCCGTCTAAGAGCGGAACCGGCGGCGGCGTTGGCCGCCAACCGGTGCCAGGGATGTTTAATGTAAAGCCGCGGATCTCTCCTATCCCCTTCAAGTTTTTTTTTTTTTTATTCAAACAACACGCTGGGAGCTTGAGAAAAGATGACAAATATTTCCATATCGACGCGGGCGATCAATCAAAACCAATACATTATTCCACGGAATAGGATCTGTTTTTCTTCACTCGAGAAGAAAGAGGAAGAGGAAGTCTAGGGTCGGACGAGAGAGTAGATAGCGGAGAAAGCAAGCGGTGTACCGGGCAGACAACATAATGCAGATAACGAGCAAGAAGTTTCGCGTGCCTGCTCTGACAGTGACGTCTCTGCTAACGATGGCACCGACACTGTTGACGGCGGAACACTTATAAATGGCCCAGTGGACATCCTGCCGGAAGACCTCGGCCTCGAAGCCAGGAAAGTGGATCGTCCCGTTGCCAAGGACGTGTCTGATTCCGGGGATACTCGTTATACTGCCGCCGTCCGCTGCCAGCCAGTCGACGGTCGGCGCCGGATTTCCTCTCACTATGCAGTCCACACGGCCACCGTTCACATTCGTGAATTCCACCCGCGACGCTGGCTCCGACACGAAGCTCGGCCCCTGCATCTCGTACGAGGCGTCGCAACCTGCAACAAACGGATTCCGTCATAATGAGCCGCGGATTCTCTCTTTCATCTGTCTCCTTGCTTTCATTTACTCCCACCTTTATGTAGCCAGCATACTTTTACTTTATTCTACGAGTGAATCCTCTAATTAAAAACGAGAGACACTCTTGTCGTAATGAAATGTATTACATCGTATCTTTATGAGTATAATTTGCTAATGTAGTTATTTCTACACGACTGATAGTCTATACGTGTAACGTACGGTCCTTTGGGGCAAGATAAATATTTCTTCCTGCATCAATCGACGGACTGACATTAATCACTGCACGCGGGTTTGATGAATTTTTCTCGCTCGACTTGCCGAGTTTAAAGTAATTTTCAGAAATGCAGGAAGCGGAAAGGGGACGCAGTGTATCGTCGGGACACGAACGAAGATAATACGGGCGGCCATAAATCACACATTTAACGCTGAAATTCGGCCGTAATAGCTTCCATAAATGGAGCGCGTTGCATCGCCCCCCGCGAAGCCTGTTAACCATTCATCACCCGAGTTATGTTGATTTAAGTAGGAATGCCGGTCCACCTGGATGTATTCCGCATTCCGTCCGGCATTGCCCATCTGGAAGCCGGCCCAACGAAGTATACCGAATGCCCGGAGGAACGTGCAACGAATATCGCCGTCTACCCCATTTACGTTTTAGTTAATAATGTCTGATGGGCGTCTCCGGCCTCCAAACGCCCGGTCGAAGGAGCTTTTAATTATGCATTGAAAAATTAAGCTCGAAAGTACAACTGCTATTCAACAGGTTTCTACTCCCATTCTCAATTAGTCCATCAAAATTTGTCCATCAAAGAATATATCGTCCCCCATATATATTATATGTATTGATAAATTGCATTGGTAAATATGATTGCGGGTTCAACACTTTTCTATTGCTTCTATTTTCCATGAGTCTATCGTCGTTCTTCGTACAAATCAAATGACATATCGGAAAATTGCATCGGAAAATTGCATTGGAAAATACGAGAAATTCAATCTTTCGTCCATCTTATGTTATCCCTAGAAATAAATTGCAGGAACAGTACTCTCGGATAGTTTGAAAACTAGATATTAAATATGAATAAACTCGAATACGATTTCGTGAGAAAATTTTAATTTCCGAACGATCCCGCACAGTTTTTCCTTTCGTATTACGCCGACGACGTTAATTAACTTCCCGTTGGCTTGAGACCGGTATCCGAGACAATCTTTGTACGTGAAGCCTCGAGAATTTCCAGTAGAATCCCACGGTTTCCGGCCGGATTGCTTTCAGTAGCTGGCATCCCTAAAGTGATCGAGCCAAAGGAAACTGCAGCATCTTGAACGAGAACTGTTTTATTCGAAGAGAAGTCACCCTCTGGCCGTATTCTCTTTCCGTGATTTCTCTAACATCATCGTGACCCACATTCCGCCGCCTTGGAACACTCCGCAACAATTTTTCTCCAAAGGGAAAGATCGTAGCCCGGTAACGGTAATTTTATATTTTCCGTGCCGAGTCCATTTCACATTATAAAGGTAACTTAATTCCCTATAACAGCAGTTTCACGTCGGCTAACTCTCCTGCGTTTGCTTAAGTTCCCTTTAATGTTCAATTAACGCGTTTCCATTACTAGCACGCGTACTACGTGTGTTAGTAATAATAAAATAGAGTATGTAGTGTCAATCAATTAGCGTATGTACGACTGTATCAATTATTAAATGAAACTGTTTATCAATTAATACATCAATTGAGCCGTTCAGTGCACACATCGATTAACTCCACTTTTTGAAAAATCTTAAATTTATGTGTCAAAGCACAAGTTATGACTATACCAAATGCTTTGACACATAAATTTAAGATTTTTCAAAAAGTGGAGTTAATCGATGTGTGCACTGAACGGCTCAATTATTGTATGAAACACAGATGGACCTGTATTTCTGGTGAAGAAGCGAGTTATTTATAAAGAGTTAAATCAGATGCGTAACAAACTCGCGGTTGAATGTACGATCGAAGACGGCGGGGAATTTCCATACTCACGATTCCCCATTTTTTGTTGTACTCCCATTCTTTGAGTCCCGCCGACTCATAATCCGGATTAACATGGAGAGAATCGAGTATCACGGTAATTCCATTTTCCCTCACCGAACGAATAAAAAAAAAAAAAAAAGGAGAACTGGGATGAACGTGCTCGCCGAAGTGGTATTTTTAATTTCGAATAATGGCGGATAATCGCGCGCTAACAAGTGAAAACAAGCTTTTGATCGAATAAAAAGCGCTTTCCTCGGTGCCTATTCACCGTTTCAGCTTTTACCGGGAATAAAATAGTAGAACAAAAGGAGGAATAGTGGAGGAAGAGGAACAGAAGGAGGAGGAGCAAGAAAAAAGAACCGACCCACACATCGATGCTGTTATTGGCCGAATAAAACTATACCTATAATCGTTGAAAGGAAACCGCGTGCGATTTCACCCTCCAATACGTCATACACGTGTATACGCAGATCGTAGACCGTTTGCAAGTGTTAAGACACGTTGTAAAATTTATAATCGAATAAAACGTTCTAACAATACGAATGAACGAATGACTTTATTACCTCATTCTATGTTAAATATTTGTCAGATGATAAATACATGAAAGTGTCCTTACATACGAAATTTCCACTTTCTTTGAACGTTCTGTTTGCATCCCTCTGGAATCGTTTACCGAGCGGAATCAACGAGGTTCTTCCACGTTAAGTGGACGTCAGAACGTGGGACGGACTCAGCCCTCGAAAGTCGGCACGCACCGCGATTTATCAACGCAGTTGAGTCCAATTAACGAGGAATATAAAAATGTCCGGATCCGGTAAAAGGAAGCTGTCACCGGCGACGACGATGAGGGGCGCGCGTGGCCTAAAAGGAAGCAATGTGTTCACCGATATAATGGCCCGTTCGAGGGTATTTGAAATGCACTGGCTCATCAGAATAACTAAACAATGGAGGACGCAACGAACGAGGGGTGGAAGGAGGCGCCCGCGTCCCGTGCAACTACTCGAGGACTACCCGCGCTCCCCGCGGATACACTCGGCTGTAACAGTGGAGAAAAGGGTCGGCCGCAGACGCCGAGGCCCGTGTTACACTCTCAGGCACGCATATGAATGTTTGCGCGTTCGCCACCCCTACCCCGAGTTGCACGCGATACACGCTGGAGTGGCCTAACCTTAGTCAACCCTCGACGTCATCGGGAGTACCTCCTGAAGCTGTACACTTCTGTTTCTACCGCGCTCGCGTTCGAGACGCAGCGTCCATCGACCATCTGCGTAATGCTTTGCGTCAACATCTCTTACAGCCCCTGCACAAGCGAGACCGACCACTTATTCTTCGCAGATTCTTCCTCAACCGAGCTCGCATTTCCGACCTTTCAGGTCCGACCGCGTTATTAATGCCTGTTGATCAAAGATTCCACATCCCGGTTACATTTGCGTTCGTCGACAAAATTCGAATTAAAATTAAACACTAATTCGAGCGTTGAAAAATGAAGCAGAGCTGACATGGCGACGGTGAAATATGGACGATGGGACGCGGAATGATTTGTAGTTATTTTTACAAAACTCCGGTATCGCTGTGTGTAAATCTCGGTAATCGGCTGGCGAAACGTTTCCCCGAAAATTCGCGGGTTCGAATTTTATACGAGGGATTCGATTCGATAGCCGTGGAAGTTGAATAAGTAAAATACCAGTGTACGAGATTACTATCGGAACAAACGAGGGGACTCGTAACTCCGCGTACAACTTTTTATCTCTATGGCGGAGATGCATATAATTTCACGTTGCAAAATTATCTCGAACGAGCGTTTGTGGTATCGCGGTGAATGGGACACTTAAAAAACCGCGCACGTATTCAGTCGCGAACGGTACACACGGTTATTCTATCGTCGGTATTGTTCCCGGGACGGTATTGTCTGAAAGTATCTCCGCTCGAATACCGGCGATAGTGAAAACATCTTAAAAATTCGATCCGACGGTTTGTACGGGCTGGCATGCGGACAACGTCGTCGTCGACGTCGTGGTCGTCGTCGTCATTGCGAGGATCCGACCCGATTAACTTATTAAAATGCGCCCGGATGGAGATATCTCTCCGACTAATTGCTGATGCTCGCGTTCCTGATTCACCGAGGGCAGAGCTTCGCCGGCGAATGGAGCAGCAGTCCCCATTCCGGAATCCGCGGCTCATCCGGCAGTTTACAATCCTTTCTTTCAGCCGGCCGATGGGAAACGAGACGGGGGCGCCTCGGAGCGGAGGAAAAAAAGAAAGAGCGGAATCGGGCACACGTACGTAGCCCACAGGCACAAAGGGGTAAAAGGCAGAGGACGCGAAGGGAAAAACGAGCGGAGGAAAACAAGTAGAGAGGGACGCGGTTAGACAGACGCAAGCCGGGTTCCTCCTCTCCCCTGCGCGTCGTCGTCGCAAGCAAGCAGCCGCGCGCACGAGCTTGTCCGACAATGCAAACCAACTTTCTCATTTCAATGTATTGTTTCCATTGTTCCGGCGTGCAGGCTGCGAGGGTTGTTGCC
This sequence comes from Ceratina calcarata, assembly GCF_001652005.2. NCBI lineage: Eukaryota > Metazoa > Arthropoda > Insecta > Hymenoptera > Apidae > Ceratina > Ceratina calcarata. Next base: position 972,551 of record NW_017147019.1, read on the forward strand.
GGTGGTGCTGCCAGAGCGTAAGGGATGCGGGGTCTCCTTTCCAGCACTGATCGTCAACTCTCTCTCCCTCTCTCTCTCTCTTTCTCCCTTAACCATCCCCTGTACTAGACTCTTCGAAGATTACGAATAATTCCAGGGACGGGCCGGTGCTCCGAATTACGCTCCGGCTATCACCGGCAAAAAAAACCACCATTCAAGTCTCAGTTCTATCTCCGTACATTTTTAACGCGAATACTCTGTCCACGAGTATTTTAAATTCTTTGCACTCGGATTAGAATCTCATCTCGGACAGAAAATCCCTGCGCGGATTTTCATTAACCCGTGCCCTTTACACTGTTCGCTTATAAACACAGAGCAAGGAAATTATCTACTGCTTATTAATCTTATTACAAGGCTTGACAAAAGATTAATTCAATGAACTCGATCATATAACGAATTCGTACCCAATGCGCTTTGACGATTTCTCAGAAACCTTGCAAATGATCTCCTAATTATAAGTCCTATATATAAGTTCAAATCCTCACAAATTTCATTATCCCAGATCCTGTATTCTCTCTGAAGGAAATTTCAAGTTTAAAGACCTGACAGGGAAAAAGGTTTTCTAACCCGACGCACAGAGCATATTCCCGCTCTTTGAGCTTTGAAGAGATTCCAAAGCCCCCCGAACATGTGAGCTCAAGGACGAGCGAAACCAACCGAGCAACATCTCCGAGATTAAACACCTGCACGCTAGTACCTGCGGCTCATCGCTTCAGAAGCTAAATGGTCCTTTCCCGTTTCGGCAGGACAAAGAGCGTCTCCCGGTGCATCTTCTCAGTTTCGCGTGGCGGCTGAATCAATGCACGCG
>NW_017147019.1:973685-995521 GCF_001652005.2 Ceratina calcarata
GGACGACGAGATCTATAATTTCCATGTAAAAAGTTTTCGCTAGTGTCAATAGTTAACGAGTAATTTGCAAAAAACTGTTTTTTCGTTTTTCATAAATAACTCGTTAAATATTAATGCTAGCGAGATGTTTTTATACAGAAATTGTAGATCTCGTCGTCCTCTACAAGAAAGGTCCTATGCAATTTTCCCGTATCTCCAAGGGTTTAGGAGTTATTCAGAAAAAACGAAATTTTTTACCAAAAGTTCGCCATTTCGACGGTGGGATGGTCGGATTTTGTCAACATCAATAAAATGCCAAATAATCATACGTAACTCGTTAAATATCGAAATTAGAAGAAAAGTGCACTATTCTTAATTAAAAAATTTCGATTGGGATTAACTGTATAGCCAGTACATCCTTAATTACATGTTCTGTAATTATGTCGTAAGACTTACGGATGTAAGTGTATGATTCGAAGCTGACGCAGGCACATTAGTCTAATTATGCTGGCAGGACTTCTTGGTTGTCTAAATCGTAGCGAAATCCCCGGGATTTGTCACGTGACGCAGAGTCACGCGCCGGGCAGCCGTTAATTAGCAGTAATTCGTTGTACTCCATTAGCGACCGGCTTCCACGGGGGATGAACGAATCCCGCAGCGCGCAACACCGTGCAACGGTTCGCTCTTTCACGTTACCACGGCCGTCGCGCCTGTTTAATGGCCTGTGCCTTATACGATGGCCTAACCAGCGCTATGCGAATTAATTTCATTACAATTACCGGTGGGACGATAAAATCCGCGTTAGAATTTTTCAACGATATTTGTCTGTGGAAATCGTAGCGAAGTTGCGGTGGAAGAAGAGAGCCTAGTTGAAATTCAAACGATGAATTTTCGACCCGTTTGAAATTCGTTTTTATGGGAACTTCTTGTTTGGATTATTCAAACTGTTGAAAGCAATTCTCTCGGGAATCTGTTTTCGCAGCCAGGTCTCTCGAGGACGCAAACATTTTTAATTATCTCGAACTTCGCAGTTGAAGCTTCCAAATATTTAACATTTATACGTATACAAATTTTATAGATTTCGAGGATTTTCTCATGATATCTGCAAGTAGAATTCGGAATCGCTGGAGCAAACCCAGTTTGCAAACGGCGGATGTTACAGAGACGGTACAAGGACGTTTAGATTGAAAACTAATAGTAGCAGCTGAAGATACAGGTGGAATATTCCGCGCTCGCTCGCTGATACAGCGATAACGTAAACTGCGTCGGGTTTCGCAGCATTAATATTCAGGAAAGCGGTGGTTACGAGGTTACCGTGTTTCACAGCCTCCGCCGCCGCCGCCTCCTCCTCCACCCCATTTCCCGCCCGCAATTTCGCTTCGACCCGAAAAACTACGTCGGAGAAATTTATGCACGCCAGTTTTGATGCCCGTATTATCATCGTAACGAGCCCAGAAATATTCAAATGATCCCTCTATTCGTAAAATATCGCGATGCACCGCCTCCGGCGAAATCAGCCGTGCACGCAACTCGTTTGCGGCTGCCTCGTATCAACGCCGGTATTTCAATTGCTAATGAAATTACAGAAACGTAGCTACGGGCCGGGAATCCGTCCCGGCGGGTCGCGTTTCAACCCCGTGACATCGCGTCCCGCTCATTGAACGACGACCGTACACGGAAACGCGTATTGCCGACGTGTTTGCGGTCGCATTGTTTCGCGAACGGATTTCGATCGTCTTCCGGGGCAAGAAGCGGCCGAAGATCCGACCGGAATGCTTGCTATGTCAACGTCGAACATCGCGCATGAACAACGATAAAAAAGAAAATAAAAACAGGAAACACATATTGTTATCGTATTTTCTGTGCAGTATCGGTCAATATTTACTAACTAATTCAATTAGCTCCAAATTAAAAATTCGTATGAAACTTTGAGTGAAATCAAAGAAGAAACAGTTTTTTCTTACTGATTCATCTCGTACGATTCATGCACAGAATTTTTATTTCATATAATGTTATCACACACGTACCATTAAGGAAGGGAAAAAAAACAATTCTGTTCACGTTACACGGCTCTCACATTCCAACCCCGAATTAATTCCAGCTAGGAGTCGTGTAAATTTAAATACGCATTTTTCGCAGAGGAGGTCAGTTTATTTTAATTTAAAACCGCCCGGTCTACCATTTTTAATTTACTCTACCGTTTAACCGTAAGGACGTTTAAAAAGTAAGGAAGTAGCTAAAAATGTGGTACGATCCATCTTAATCGCGGTGTGAGTGACCAGCGCAGAGTCAATACTTAAAGATCGATCACCGCTGTATTAACTGAGGGACCCTTCACTCTGTATCGACTCGAGAACTTCCTTCGAGGAGACGACAAACAGCAACAGATCTTAAATACACTCACATCCATAAGCTTAAGACACGTACATGAATTGACGAACGAGATATTTTCCTCGAACGTATTTAAAGATTTTAAAGAATTACTCAATTCTTATTGAAAATCAATGGAAATGCTTTCTATTCGGAATATGAACAATTTTATTGAAACTGTTCGGGATTTATTATACGACTGAGTATAAATATTCAGTTGATGGAGAATCGATTAAGCTCACATACAACAAGCATTGGGAAGTGTCTTGAGACTGGTGCGAGCATTTAATCCGTCGACGAGTTATCACGCGATTACCGAAAGCCGAGTGCCAAGGGACGAAGTTGAAATTTCCCTTTAAGCTGACCCAAACGAACAATCGCCAAATCTGATCTACCTATCGAAGCTGAATTATTAACCGTGCTCGGTTCAAAGTTCCCGGTCAGCTCTCCGCTATCGATCCTCCCCCGAGGTACTCACGAGACGCTGAACTCGCGATTCGGTCACCCTGCGCCCAACGATGTTTCATCTTTAACGGTGCACTCGACGTCCAAGGACGTGGAGCTTGTTCCCGAGTCATTGCTCCGTCGCAAGCACCGGCTTCCTCGCGCTTTTGTTCCAAATTGAATTAAATCCACGTTATTTATAATAAAGAACGTGGCATTGGACGAAACGGTTCATTGTCTCTGATACTGTATATTGTATAATATCAGACAATAAGGCATTCCGTGGTAATCGGAAAAAGAAATCATAAACTTTATCCGTTTAGCGGTAATTCGCCGGGCATTCGACTCGCACGAACAACCCTTTATTTAAATGGGATTTGAAACGAGCCAAATCCATGTAGCAAACCGCAAAATGGAATTTCATCGAGAACGTGGTTATGAAAAATAATTTTCAATGAAAACTTGAGTCTTTGTTATCTCCTACTTCCATCCACGCAGTGACCTAATCTAATATCTGATTAACAGACCACCCCATTGTCCGATCTTATATTCATATATAATCGTGTATAACGAAGAAGTACTCGCTCAGCCCGAAATTTTTTAAAAATCTTGTTACATCATGGAAGAATGAAAATACAAGAACTACTTCTTTTTCCCATAAGAGACTCCGGCGTAGAAAGACGAAGTAAATCCACGTGTTGAAACAGATTTAAACTGTTGGCTGGGTGTTTGCAAAATAGTTTATATTATATTAGAGTTGGCGCGTGATCGGGGATTGGCAGTATAAATGATTTGACGTTATTGGTATCAACGTATAATCAGTCAGCGCGATGAAATTCAAACAGTGGTAGATATATTCGAAACGGGGTGTAAATTCGCTGGACGAGGTGGCCAGGTATAACTTGCGTCAGCAATACGAACCGATTTAGCCGTAGCGCGCCGCGATCCGCCACTAATTATTTCGTATCACAGAGTGGCTGCGCGTATTACCCGTTCATTATCTTGTCTCCGCGATCAGCATGATTTCTGGCTGAGCAGCTTATCGTGCTTTCGCGTGATCGCGGCCAAATCTGTTTACGATATTAGACCGATTAGAAAGGACGATGCACCCGCAGCCATTCACGATTCGAGGAGGCTGAACACGCCGCGTTCACGGCATCGTTCATGCTTACCCTCGTTAACGGCTCGATGATCGTGCCCGGCATTTACACCTGTAATACGTGTACAAACTTGGAGGAACCGTCAGATCGATAGCGTCAAGTAATTTCGAGTTAACCTTTGAAACTGGAGGAGGGATTCGCAAATAGACGTGAAAGAAGAGGAAAATTGTAGGTCGGGGATGAATCAATTCTTAAATATCCTCATCGACGTTTATTCAAACGGTATAACTCCTAAGATCCATTGAGCATAAAGAATATCGTTTAAATTCCCTCAGAATTTGCCTCCCCGAGAATTTGCATCACGGCTAGTGGAACGAATTAGCCGGGCCAAAGCCATGTTAAATTGTATCATACGACTGACTGTATAAAATTCTTTTCACAATCGTTCGTGTGTACGACGTGTCAATAAAATGTTTCATACGAAATCGTGGATCTGCAATCATTTAACGGCTAATAACCGGGCATCGTTAAAACCAACGGTCCATCAACGCGTAGCCATGCGTCGTTTGTTCCGCGGTCGCGTTACACCTCAGCTTTGCTGAATGTAACAGGCCAACGTACACACGACAATAATAATAATCAGGACGGAATCGCAGTTAAATGAGCAGCTGAACCCTGCGTCACTGAAACCCGGCGGGGAGAGAGGGTTGGAAAAAGTTTAAACCAAATGGAGCGACTCGTCCCGTGCGCGTGTTCGAAAATATTTTGTTTGCGTGCCGCTGTCCATGCCCAGCGTCAAACGCTTTAATCCAGCAAAGTATTTCCGCGAATTCTCCGCTTTTCATCCGGTGACGGTGGTCCATCCGCCCAGCCAATTTTCCTACCCGCCGCGTACACTTGTATCGGGAAGTTAAGCGACGTTTTGACCGGAACTGAACGAGCGGAAACCAGTCGACCGGATGGAAGTGAAAAAAAAAGAGCCACCCGGCAGCTGGAATATTAAAACGATGAGGCGCTCACACTCTCGCGTTGAGACCCCTGGGCCGCCGGGGTCAGAGGATGATTCCCGGACGAGAGTTCGAGAAGGTCCTCTCGTCGGGAGCAGAAGTGCCGCGAACTTTCTCCCTGCCACCAGTCGGCTTAAATCCACTCGTTGCTACCCGTACATGTTCAAAACCCGCTGAAACTAATTCGTCTACCCGACCACGAACGCTGCACTTATCTTCTACTACCGTGCGTTCGCTTTTTCGTCTGTCGCTTTTTTTCCCCTGAGTTGCGACGATTATTACCGCCTCCCTTACCTGGCTCGAGGTCTCGCGGATATTTCTGATGATAGCTTCATGACTCCCTTGATACGTGTTTAAAAATCGTTATGCGCGTTCATAAAATTTCGATAAAACTACGAATTTTTTATTATCATCTCGCATATTCCGTCCATAGGAAAGAACAGTAAAATACGAGTTTCTCGATAACGTAATATCACCGGCGATATCGTAAGTTTTTCTGGAATTGATCTTAAAACATACAGACGTTCGTTGGAAGAAAAACGGCTGTACCAGCTGCCGCACAACGACTATGAAATCTTCAAGCGAGATTTCCTGACAATGATTTCTTCCACGTAACGCAACGACAGAAATTTGTATTCCGACGATACAGCGAGATATTCTCGAAATAAAAGTCCCAGACATGGGAATTGGGTCAGACGACCGAGCAGACGTTTGAAAAGAGTGTTTCTTGGGAATGGCAAGTAGTTAAGAAAAGTTTGACGGTTAAGAGTGAAAACTTCCACACGCAAAAACTGGTGTTCCGAGTTTACGGTGAGCCATCGTTCTTAATTCTGTTCCCCGTTCCGAATACTTAACGCGTTAAAACGAGTGCAATCGTTTAAAATGTATAAACTGTGGAAAATGTTTTTACCCTGCCCATTCACAAGCAATTTGAGTAATTTACTGGGAAACAAGCGGATCAAAATACACAGGAGCGCGTGAAATTCACGCTCCTGCATGCGGCTTCATGGGGGAAAAAATAGTGACGATGGAAATCCGAGACTCGTTAAACGAACGTGATACGCCACAGTTTAACCTGATTTATAGAAAATAATATGATTACGGTCATCCAGCGCCACGTAATTTCCCGTCACGCGTCATTGAACGATCCTAAATGAAATTCAACCATCCCCTCGTTGTATCCAACGCGCACGTAAACGTGAACACATTCTCAAAGAGGAATCAATTCGATGGGCACTTAACTTGATGTTGATGCGCACCATCAAAGAAACAATCGTGAAATGGAGAATTCATATAAAAGAGAGAATTAATTCTATTCGAACGTTTATCATTTCAACGACAGTATGTAGATTTTTTCCCCAGCAGTTTTTCTATCGTGAATTTTACGAGCGGTCGGGAAAGGGCTGTCACGATTTAAAATTTGAAACTGCAGGCGGTGGTTGATGAAAAAAATCACGGAGGACACTTTTTACCGTGACCACGAAATGAGCGGTTGTTTCACGAGTTCCGTTTAAAACGCGGCTCGTTTCCTCGGAAAAATGATCTCGTGAATATTCGTACCGGTTGATCAACGGAGAGCAAAAAGAAAAAAAAAAAGGTGGAACTGTTTCTTTGAAAGCTGGCCGCGGCTTTGTGCCGGGCAGGAGAGGTTCCCCGTTTTAAATTCCAGCCGTTTCTCTTATTAATTCAAGAATAACCGTCCACGAAAGAATTCCCACCCTCGTAACCGCGCCGACCGCCCCGAAAACGAGTCCAACCCTTTCTGAAACTAATTTTTTCTCAATCTCGCTCACGAAACGATTGACTTATCCATTAAACGATCCGAAGATTTCGATATTCTCGGCCGGGGAGAAATCGATAACGGTTTATGACGAGCGAAGTTGGCTTAACTGCTTCTGGAACTACTCGAGACAGCGGTGGATCGTAAACTCCGCCGGTGCTTTAAGGATGATTTAATTCCAAGTTTCGACACGAATAAGAGACTGCCTGGCTCGGGGAAGGGTTATAACTCGGGTTTACGGCAATGAAAAATCTTTCAGAAATTGCTTGCCCATTTTTAACAGAGTAATAGATCACACTAGTCGAGCGATTAATACCGCCAAGGGAAGCTGCGAGGAATGTGGCGAGTGCTTTAACGGTGATTCAGAGGTGAGTCGAAATACCGAGGCACGTTGAGCCGAGTTCGCTTTTCTAAAGTAAAAGGACCGATCCAAGGACGACGCTAATGGGATAGAAAATCCATTATGCACCGGCCACGGAAGCGTTAAGTCTTTGAAGTCCGGATTATCGCGATCGAACGGAAAAAACAGACGTAATGTCTTGAATACCTGATAACGGGCTCGGCTGTCGGTAAGATTCCCTGAATGGACTCTGTCAGATTCCACGGAGGTGAAAACTTCGTCTTTGAACGAATCTCTCGGAGTTCCTAAGTTCCCAACTTCGTTCCGATCATCAAACGCGCTTCAAAGATTTTCATTTCTTCAAATTCAATATTTTTCCCAACTAAGTTCTTAATTATTCTCCAGAATGCGCGCGTTCCAGTAATGAAGAAAATCGGACTTCGACTAATCGGTAGATGTACGAATGGCTCAAGAGTTTTCGGATCATCCCATCCGGACGTAGAAAATACGTAGCTCCGACTAGCAGCGACACATGAAGAGCAGTAAAGATAGAAAGAGAGAATGTGTCACATGTTTTATGTATGTGTGCGAAGTGACTCCAGAATACAATGAGCCATTTGTACATCAAAAAGGTGAAGCGATTGTCACCAGCAAGTAGTATGTATTAATTCGAGTCAGACATATAATATACTTGCTCTAATAATAAAGAAAGTCTGACTGACCAATCGATATGACGAACATTTTTAATAAGGCAGAGTCGTTTTCAATGGAAATACTGTAAGTATCGAATACAAGTAGTATAGCCAGAGTGAGGCGAGACGAAAAGTGTAGATGCCTTAACGATGATTTAATCCGAAGTTTATAAATACTGACTTGCAGAACAGTTGAAGGACTTACAGAGAGGCTGCAGTGCGGTTAACAGGATGCAAGTAGATCCGCCCGGGTCAGCGTTGAACTCCGGCGAGATGCAGGAGTATATATGATAACACACACTGGACGAAGAGGGAACGAATTGTCCGGACTGGGACGGGGAATCATCGGGCAGAGAAAGCGAAATAGAAACGGAGAACAGGGGATGGAAAGTGTGGGAGGCAGGCCGAAACACTAACAGGGACACACCGGCACAAAGACCGAAATGCAAATACGTATTCTGTGTACTTAGGAAGCTGTAGCGGCAGTGAGCCTCATGCATAGAGATTGTACGTTGTCCGTGTAAAATCGACCCTCAACCACGCCGCGTCGGTTTCCTCTCCGTCAGTTTCTCCCTCTATCTTGGACGCGTACGTATATACGCTGTCCGGATATTTTCGGGTGCGGTGGACTTTGCGCATCGAAACCACACCGCGCCGAACTACTATCCTTTATCTGACCTTTGATCCACGTGAAGTTTGAACACGTCCGAGCCATTTTTAAAGTCCAAGGGGGTTAACCATATTCCAGCTGGAATCGTAGGTTCATTTTCAGCCGCAGTGAATTTTCTCCATGCGAGAGACAATTTACATTTAATTACGGATTACCGCCACTTTCGCCGGGACGTGTATCGTGATCGATTAAGTACACCCTCATATTTCTCATGAATTATTCAGTGGAAAGCACGAACAGCGCGCCGTACCGCTCATGGTTATCGATGTTGCATCGCGGCAACATATTTTGCAATTCCATCGCTTTCAAAGGAAAATTTCGATAGAACCCTGTAAGACGTTCTCGAGATCTGATCCATCAGTCAGAAAATTAGCTCTTTAAACCATTGTTGTAAAATCCAATAAATAACCGTGAACCATTAAGAAATCAGAATTACCTATGGCACGGATCTATCGTATAAATACCGCTGCAACCGGAACAGCCTTTTGCAGGTAACGTGTATTTTTAAATGAGCGTTCTGTTGACGTTCAATTACTAATTACTCTTTCAAGTTCAGCGAGCGAAACAGGAAGGGTAGGAATAAGGGAGAAAGCAAACTGGGAGCTGGCTGGTGGGTGTCCACAGCGCGCCTTTTGTAAGCTTCTATCTCGTTTACGCATCTGCTACCGGGGCTTCTACCGTCGCCATAACGACGGCATTCTTGTCTATCACGAGCAGACACACCGTGGCTCGCAAACAGAAATGTCTATTTACCGTCGACCGGCCATCAGAAACTCTGTTTCCCCGTGTACCGCGCCAGCCTCCAGCTTAAATTCCACGACAATTGGACGTTTCGTAATCACATTCGTTAGAAGAATCCGCGGACGCTTCATTTTAATTTATCAACTCGACAGCTTTCACCTTTATGCATTCTCTTACGAACGGGATAAACCAGGCTCATCACATTTAACCTTCTATTAAAAATTGTGTCTCGCGATACGAGAAGATTAATCGATCAGGGTATTCCGGTTTAATCGCCGCGTTCGTAATTAACAAGCGTGTAATCTGTGTTCCTTGGTGACTGATAACTTGGAGTTCTTAATGCTAGGCACCGTGGCGCCTCGTAATGGCAGTAGCTAACTTCTCGCGACGTGTAAGCGCGACTCTAAACAGCAATTAAAACTACTTTAAACGTGAAGACAAATGAGTCGCACTTTATTAGACGAAATGTGTCCTCGAGAATATACTCAAACGCAGAGAAATGGTGAGGACAGTAATAAAAATAGAGTGGTATCTGCTCCGAGTAGAAAAAACACGAGCCTCGGAAAGGAAGAATGAAGTTACACGGTGAATATTAAATTAATGGTTGCTCGAAAAGGAAACGGTGTTTTTCCATAGCTCCGGTAAGTCCTTTCGAGGCTCGGTAAATACCGAAAATTCCCGAGCGAATGGAAATTCCGCGTACGAGTGCCATCGAAGCGGCGTTTGGAAAGCGCGGCCGCGTTGTAGCCGCGTAAACACGCGATTCGTTTAATTTTTCAAAGCAGTTTATCTGAGCGGTGCTTGACACAGAAATCAGTTTACCACGCCCGCACACATGTCGGCTCGCACAGGGCGAGAGCGTCGATGGAGACGTATTGACGCGCGAACCGTAGCGAACACGTGAGGCAAGGAGTTCGCACACACGCTAGAAAATCACGATCCTGTCTTTGGGCCGCGATAGGCAAATATAAATCAGCTCTCAGTCCTTTGGAACTCGTTCGACCAAGGCAAACACCGGTCAGAGGCAAACTCCGTGAGGAACGCTCGGTGCAAGTTACAATTTAGAAACTGTAGGAGCCGGTCTTCGTAGTTGCTTAGCGGTGCGCAAAGCGCGTCAGTGATTTTCTAATGGAAACACGGATCGACGATATTTGGGGTGTAAACGAATAAAAACGGAACAGAAAGAACGCAGCGTTTCGCGGTTGTTTCAATCGGTCGAGAGTGCATCAAAATAAATTGCGCGTATCGCGACCACGACCAAACCGACCGCGGCTTCACCGGTTCTTTTGCGGCGACGAAATTGCAGCCGATCACGTCCGATCGACCCAACAATCCCCCGGGTACCGACGTAAATTTACCGACGCTATCCACCGCAACGTGTGTTGCCCGTTTTACGAAAGCAAACGTTCGATGAATTTTCTTTACTAATTTCGCGTAACCGTGTTCACAACGTTAAACACATTCATCGATGTGTAACCTAATTACTTGCATAGGATTTATCTGTTTCATTTCACGACAGTTAATATCGCATTCCTATCGCAAATCAACGGTCTCGTTAATTGATTCGCATGAAACATTCGATAAAACATGAGCGAAATTTTAACGTTATCTTTGTAATGATGATCATTGATGAAACGTGTCCCCTTCCCGTCACACAAACGTGATCGGACCGCGACGCTATCACCTGAACGGCGTAGTTTTCAATGACGGTTGACAAGCCGGCGACACGGCTCGGTGCAATGCACGACAGTGATTTGCTTTGCGGTCCAGCTCGAATGAATTTGTGGCGGCGTCGCCGGTAGGCGCGTGCGGTTTCGTATAATTACGCACTTAATTGCTTCCATTGCGAAGACCCGATGACGAGGAGGTACCGTCATCTCTGATTAGCCCTTTTAACCGACCGATCTCATTTTCTCACCCTCCCATCGATACTTCAATTCGCGTCCAGATATCACGCTCATGGCAACATCGATTATTCGCCAGTTTTCATCACGACCGATGGACGTCGATCTAAGTTAATTATCTTAAAAAAAGATAACGTAATGATGTCATATTTGACTAAAGACAATTACTTGAAATAAAGTTAATTCTACTAAGAATTTCAATTCGAATATGATTATCAGTACGTCGTATTGAACGAGGAATTAATTTCGCTGCATTAATTCGAAAATTTTTCGATGAGATCGACATAGTGTTCATGGTCGGACGCGAAAAATATTTCCCTCCAGCAGGCAGGAGACGCATTTCTTTCGCGACGTTTAATTAAAATCTCATTAAACCGGAACGAAATCGATTATGAGATAGGTAGAAACGACTCGACGCGAATATTTGCGCGGGGGATCGAAAATGCGATCGTGTTTCAACCAACAGCTAATAAAGTTAGTTCAGTTAACGTGTCCCGTGTTTTCCATCGGATCCGATCGGATCAGTGCAGCTTCGTGCGTGATTATTGAACAATTTTTCATGCGCGCTCGCTCCGTCCTCGCAAATCGTCCAATAAATATTCAGTCCCGCTTCGTTTATATCCAAAAATACCAGGTTAAACGCCGCGACGTCGTTTAATTCAAGGCCCGTCATGTAATTTTTCGAAAATCTGTTTTCATTCAGCAAGCGTTTGCTCACTCTATTTTATTCATTAAACTGTGCAACGCTTTCTATTATCAATTAATTCGCACCTTAGTCTTGAGAGGTAGTTCCGCGGAATTTCTACAAAGCTCATCGTTTCTAACGATCGTTTTCGCGCGCCGTGTACCAGATGTCGAACCGACGGATCGTTGTTCCGAGGAGATACAATCGTATCCGTTCCCCAGTGGATAGAGTGGAACGGCGCCTAGCACTCGATACGAGGAGAGAACAACCGCCCACGGGGTCACATCGACGATTTAATCCGAATAACGTCTGGCCCGTATCGAGCCGGAAATAAGTTTTCGCAAGTTGCGCGGAACAGAGGAAATCGTCGCACGGATCGTTCCTTCCGTCCGAGACCATCGACGATTGACCCGGAATCGCAATTGCTATTTCGTGATGCCATCGAACTTTTTTCTAACAAGCAAATTGTCGGCCAACTGGATAACCCGATAGAAAACACGCTCTCTTTTTATCTAATCCCAATACAGATCGATAGATAAAATCTAATTGATTATCGTTTTATACTTCATGGTATCAAATTTTCACGCATTACACACGATCTTCATATTCTGTTTTATTTCATAAATGCAGGAAATATGCAATTTAATTATTACGACGAATCGTCACAATTAAATATCTGATTTATAATACGAGGCTATTTTGAGAGGAAGTTGTTTAAATTCTGATTTAAACACAAATATAATTTCTTCTAGAAGCTCGAAGCAAGTTTCATTTAGACGGGATTGAATCTGTTATTTTGAAAACGGAGAGGAGGACGTGATCAATTCCTCGTTCACATCCAGTCTACGACTCCGGATGCTGATTTTACGACGATGGGATCGGATCAGGAGATGATAAATTTCAGGGAATCGGACCGGAGGCAACCGAAGTTATCCGATATCCATCAACGTCTCAGTTCGATTAACTTCTGGAAAATCCCCTATAAACACGTCGCAATTATAGACGAGATAATTACGTTATAATAGTTGTCACGGTACTATAATTATCTGTAAACACAGAGAGAGGCCAGGTTGGGAACGAATTTTCTTCGATTAAATTCGAATTAGATTCTGGGACGAGGCAATCTCTTACCAGTGTACTCGAGCTAGACGCAAATAAGTCAAGGGGAGAATTTCATCGATGGGTACAATGGTAATGGAATACTGAGATTTGATCGCGATCGAATCACACGCGGAGTTCCCTGCCGATACGAGTTCGTGTACTCCACTCCCTCTTGTGTACGACGCGAAGCTCGAGGAAAAATGAAGAAGGCGATGAGAAGAAGGTAAGGAGGATCTAGGTGGTGAACGTAATTTCGATTCTCCGGAAAACTCTCTTTCCTCGGGTTTCCCGACGAAACTTTTCCGGAGCCTGACCGACAGGTAGATAGAGGCTTCATTCCCGGCATACCAATCGTCTTAGAGAAACCGGTAATTGTTTGTTCGTACCTAACACTACCTCAAGATGGATAGACTTCCTTGGTCGCGATACTAAAAATGCGGATGCGCTTTCAGTAGATGGTTCGTGGGACAACAGTATGGTTGATTGTAAAGAAAGACAGAGGGGAGGGTCGAGCGTTCCTTCGCCCCTCGACTAATGAGACCGCACGGTTACATCAGAGGCCGGCGACAAATTGAAACGTACGAGCCTAGAGGGGCCACCGGGAACTTCCTAATGCGCGGCCACAGTCCCTCGCTACGGCCACAGCGTTAGCATGCTTTCTGCATTACAACGAATTGTTCATATTCCAATTTCGCTTACCCGATTACAGGCTCGACGTATTCTCCTGTTACATTTTCCAAAGAGCGATACGGTGTAACAGAAACTTCACCGGAACAACCATTAAGAGTTTAGACGAGAGCTTTATAACAATTGCAACAAATGAATTGTGTAAAGTACAAAATGAACGCATTGTACGAAAGACAATAACAGTTATTATTTACGAAATGGCACAGTAAATGAATATCACTTCGGAGTTTCATGTACACGTATTATGTACTGTGTCTCACGTGTACGACGCTCATCACTGTCTCAGTATACTTTCGTGAACGCTCACTGGCGATCACTTGCAGAATCGCGTCGATAAATAACGGAGCGAACGCGACTTTCGCGAGAGTAGAGAAAAGAAGTAATATAAGGACGAGGGTACGGTATGCTTTCGAGTAATAAGTTTCCGAAGTGATTTATGTGTAATCTCTTCGCGAAAAGCGTCATTATTTCCGCCTCGTCCACCCGCCCGACGTTCTTCGCCAGGACGAGACTCCTTTTTATGTCCTCGTATATATAAGAAACGCAGGACGAAATACGTGGTCAGGATTATGTGAGACGAAAACGCGACCTTTGAGAAACGTATAGACGGTATAAATAAATATATAAATACGTTCTTGAAAGACAACGGGACATAATTGCGTACAATTAAATTCTATTTAATCATTTGCCGACATTGCGTTCTAGTGACATATTAAACGCGTTAAAGCCAGTCAAAGCTAGCGCTCTCGAGTCGAATGGAATTCATAGACATTCTCTACTCTAGTGACAGCGGTCCTAGAGAAGAGCAGCTTGATAAGCGGATCGAAATACCGACAGCCAGAGCTATTTGGCTGTTAAAGATATATTCGCGAGGCCGTGGTTCGGTAATAGATTAGAATTCGCCTGCTGCAGAGGGTGGCCCCTCGCCACTGATAAGTAAGACGGCAGGTAGATTACACGACGTTGTCTGCCGTCTAGTGGCAAAGAGGGATGTACGTACGCGTGCATACAGCTCAGAGTGCGACGAGGACCAGCGAAGGATGGATGCCTGCGGGGCCAGCGGAGAGGGACACGATGAGGTTGGCGCAGGAGAGGACAGGAATGGATGTACCAGAGCCCGGCAGTCTAGCATGCAAAATGCTGCGTCGACGTTATCACGCCACCAGAGATTAAGGGGCTGACGCGGTGGATACGGGGCGGCGGCCTTCAGTCTTCCTATTTTTCGCCCTGCTCTGCTGAGTTTTACTTGGCAAACACCCCGCGCTACCTTCGGGGTCCTTATTGTTCGACAACGCCCCTCCGCCTTCTGTCTCTCGACCATCATTTCTTTTCGTTTGGAACAAGCGCTCCTGGTCCTCCTCTCGTGATCCAGCATACGCGCGTCTTCCTCTCGAGAGAGACGATTTACTCGCTGTAGTTTCATTTATGACCGGAACTCATTTACCTGTCGTAGCACAAAGGAATACTGTTCTTTTGCTGGCTTATCGCTGGATCATAAGCGCACAGGGAATTAACAACGGCATTCTCGATCCTTCCACGTAGCGAGCATCGATCGCTCTCTCTCTCTCGCGCTCTCTCTTTCTCTCTCTGTTTAATGCCACACAGAGTTTTACACCATGGCCCAATAAAAGAAAATTCAAACTGAAACTCTCTTTTAGTTTGCCGATTTTTATGAAACTATGTTTACGTCAGGCGCAAAATTAAAGGACATGGCTTAATCCGTGTACGGTATCATTACTGGGGATAGTTAGAAGGGTATCAAAGTGATAAACGATGGTCACAGATACCTTATACATTAAAAGCTGACTAGATAGATCACATGCACAGATACTGTCTCGTTTGCTTGGCGCAGGTAATATCATACGTATGACCAAATAATTGCTAACAAGAAAAAACACTACAATTCAATTGAATAGATTACTCGTAGAATTCGCGCATTGCCATTCGTCTTCGTCTCATGTAATTTGGCGACGCGGCTCCTGGAGAATGTCTCTCGAGACTGCGAAAGCGGAGCAAGAAGACAGACACGTACCAGTGTGTGATTAGCGAGAGATATTTCGGATCCCTCAGCTCGCTCTCTCGCGATCCCCTGCTGAGCTTTCATTTGGCAAACGTTCCGCATTAGTCGCGAAGTATTGTTCGCCATCGTTTGAACGTGTACCGGTGTCTGAGAGTTAAACCGTTTCGCATCCGCGTCGTCGTCCTCCGACGAGGGAACTACGCTTTTCACAGTGATTTAAACCTCCGCGAGAATTACGCCGTTCATGAGCTGAATTTATTTAACCCATCCGATGCAGCTTTGCTCGCCGCAACTGCAGTCGCTGGAAGACGAGAGCCGGCATGATTAGAGAGACCGCGGAAGGAATCGATAACCTTTGACTCTCGGCTTTTCCTTTTCTAGCCGAATACTATCCGCGACGAGAGTGGATCCAAAATAACTTCATTTACCGAAGGTTAACGGACCCTCCTCTCTATCGATCGCACAAGTGTCGCTTGAAAACATTCAACCTTTTGAGGAAAAACTTCTTTACACAAACCAGAATATTTGTATTATCGATCTGGGAAATGAAATAAATAAGAATTTGTAATATATTGAATAAATAAAAATTTTAAATGAAAATCTCGAAATGATGTAGGGTGATGAATATGATCTCAGGTTCTTTCCTCGGTTAGTTTTTACGCTTCCGTAGGAAGTATTCGAACGTCGCCGTGCGAAGGTAATAATTTGTAACAATTTCCAGATCGGACAGATATAAATGTAACAGGAGTTCGGGAAGTCAGGGCACGCGTGCCACGGTAAATTGGAGTCGCATTAAAATTTCATGTGTATTTCTCGCCGTTTTCATAGTCAGCAGTCGGACGTGGGCGTTAATACCGTTTCTTGGCTGCTAAAGCGAACTTTAATGTCGCGGCCGGGGCACTCGCGCGAATTCGATGCTGAATCAGCGCCACGTCTGGCCATATTATCGGCTCCGACTACTGAAAGAACACACGCGCGTCTACCGAGGCACGTACGCCCTGCCAAGGGACCGAATAATTTTAAAGCTAACTACCACCGACTGTACTATCATTTTCGAATAGCGCTAGAACTCCATAAAATTTTCACGTCCGTGTAATGAAGCGGTTAACCCTCTGACGCTCGGATCATTAATTCCTAAAGCCTAGACTCAAACGTAATAATAGTAACATAGCCAATTATTACCGGCTGAGGATCCTATCAGCAATTTATAAAACGTTAAGATTAAACGGAAGGATTCACGATCCTATACTGTTCCGCATTAATTGACATCCATTAGACCGTTATGCGAACGCAGCGGAGGATATTCGAGGATATATAGAAATATATTCCCACAGGAATGAAATTACTTCGGGCAGGAACATTATGCGCGCGTTATGAATACATATTACCTCGGTAACCATCGAGTTTATCTCGTATTAATGAAACGGACGTTTACTTAATAGGGTAGTTTTTAACCGGCAGAAAATAAACTTCGAGTTTCGTCGATATCAAATACGGCGAGGTAGTTACAGCAAATTTAATTTCGCCCTATTTAAGAAACGACCGACGCCGTAGTCAAGGGTGTATCAGCCAGAGATATTAGGTGTTCCAGCGCGCTCGTGCTAAGTCGTTAGTATAACTCAGCGGACGGAAACTTTTCGGCAAGCACGGTAATGCACGGGAACGAAGAAAAATTTCATCCGCGAGAATAATAACGGGTCGTCCAACGTTTCCGCGTTTAAGCGCGTGCTCGACGAATCTTGGCAATCATTAGCAGTGGGAGAATGAAAATAATCGCGGCTCGCAATGTTGGTCGAGACGGTCGCGCGAGACCCGTTAAAGTCAACGGTAATGATTCGGTGTAAGGAACCTAGGCGACAAAGGGGCAGATTTTCCGGAGCCAGGCTGCGCGAATTTAACCCGAAACCTTGGCGAGGAACGGGCTCGCCCCTCGGTCTGGCACCGCTTTATTATCGGTTCAAGCGCCGCCGCGGCGTATACAGCCGCCATCTTATTTGCTAGACGCGTTCTTTCCTCACACGAGCGGGGCTCGCGTTTTCAGCAAGTCGCACCGGTAAGCCGACGACTCGCGAGAGCGAAGAAAAAAGGGGTTTCCTTTTTTACTTTGACGTGTGCTTCTCATTTATTTCCGTGGCGCGTCCGAGGGGCGCCGGGTGAAACGACCACGACCACGACCGCGACTACGATGACTACTCGAGAGGGTAAGAAGGCCGAGCGAGGGAGAGGGACGACGTCGCAGAACGAGCAGTAAGAAGAGAAAGAATGAAAAAGAGAGCGCGTACTAAGGAGGAACTCGAGGCGGGGCGTGGGAGGAAAGGTAAAAAGGAGTGAGTTTCACCTTGGATAGGGTACCCGGCGAGTTGTAGGCCGCGCGCAGCCGGAGAAAAGACGGTGGGATGGGGCGGGTCGCTGGAAACGAGCGTGGAAACGAGCAGTAGCGAAGGCGCGGATAGCAGGAAGAACAGCGACGCGCGAGGGGGTGCGAGGGTTGCGACTAAGGGCGATGGGGTTGTATTGTTGTGTGACGGCGGTGACCCGTGGAGCGTTTGCAAGCTCCTGCAAGTTTCGCCTTCCTTTCCTCCCCCGACCCGTCGCGCCGCCCGCCGCGACTTCTTTTACTTTTCTTCTATCTGCTTCGTTTCAAAGTCCCCGAAGGATCTACTCTATCCCGCGTACCTCTAACTAAATGCTGTCACTGACAGCTCGCCCGGACTCTATCGTTCGCTGTGGTATAAACGAGGAGCCTCGATAAACCGCGCAACCCATGATTGCATAAAGATTGCCAAGAACGTCGACAATGGCGTACCCGGATCCTCGGTAATTGCTGCGATTGTCCGTACAACGGGTACCTTCAAACTCATTTCCGGGTCTCGAGATCAACATAATAAGTAAACTCGCTGCCGATAAACGATAGCGTTCTTATTCGTCGTTGTTCGTCGGACGAATAATGCTTAATTCCGTGACACATCGCCGGCGAGCTCGACGGTTTTTATCCAGCATGCTGTTTCTTGGTCGACGTCTTTATCCCCTTGTCTCGAACGGTTCTCTCTCCTCTTTGTGTTTTTCTCCCGCAAGTTGCTTTCAACGGCAAAGGAAGGAAGTCGACCGAGCTAAATGCTGTCAGCGACATGCGGACGGTTTTATAGTCCGCGACGAAGTAAACGGCCTCGCGGTAATATCGGTCGTCACTTTGGGGAACGGCGCGCACCATAGCCGCAGCCCGATAGAAGAGAGGAAATGATATTGCGTCGACGGAGGGAGGGGGCAGTATTGGTTCCCGATAGTACTGGACGTAATTACAGCAGGATCTTTGATCGCTCGACCGAGCAAATCTGCAAATTGATTTTTTCCTCCTCGGATCCGTGATTACCGCGCTAACGAATACGGATACGAATAATTGGTTAACGACGGATCGATCGACGTCTTATTAAGAACCGCACTGTCTTTAAACCCGACCCGGTCGAGCCCCGGTACCAAGGGATTGCTTAATGAAACTTCTTCGAATTCGGATAATTGAATACGATACTGCAACAGACACGAATAAATGATTTAATAGATTTCTATGTTTCATTCGCGGGCATGTGTAGCAACATAGCCATCACGTTCGCTGAATGCTCTCACCAGCTTTAACATCGTTTCAAGGTAACAATAGCCGAGTTTTCGTTTCATTTTCTATTGTTATTAACGTGTATTCGTGAAAAGTTTTGAAAAAACGCGATAAAACGCTCTCGAGGGAAACTCCGCTCCATCGCGATTGAAATTAATTATTATCAACATAAGACGAACAGGAAATTCAAATAATTAATTTCGGATTTCAATCCAACTTCAATTCATTGAAACTCGTAAATCGTTTGAACGGAAACAATCGGTAATACAATTTCGCATTGTGCAATTTGTACGGATCTAATTAAATACCACCAGATAATGAAAATGATGGCGGAATCCTTTAAGCCGGTCGGACACTCGAGAGTAGAAGCACGAAAAGAAGAAAAGCGACGTCAGTCATTCAACGTCATCGACCTGTCACGCAGACCGCTGGAATCGAGGCTATTAATTAAACGCTGGTACAAACTTCTGACAAAGCTTGTCAGAACGCCGAATTCGATCCCTCTCGATCATCAGATTTCGGAAAGAGACAGTGCCTCGTCCTCATTAGTCAAGTCACCTGATCTCATGCCAATATGAATCTGTCTGTCTGTTTAAAATATTCTTACAACTTTCAATATTTGCCTCAATAAATCAGATATATTTTTAACACAAAATAGACCTACGGTCCATATTTTATGTCAACAAATCCGACTCGAAATTAGACTGTATTTCGCGGCATTGGTAGAAAGGAGTTCGTCGCGTTCGCAGTAGTATAAACAGATATTGCTCAGGCATCCGACTGTACGCAATATCTCCGGTTTCAGTTTTATTAAAAAAGCAATTATTACCTCGCTACATGCAGTTTAAACGTTGTTCGTACCTCGGAGGGGGAATAGACATGTCGTAATTAACGCATATCTGAATTCGGGCTGTGTTTATTAAATTTCATTTTCATGGCACGGAACACCGTTTTCACATTTAATTAATTGTTCATCAAATGGAACGATCGCGTTAACGAGAGTTCCGTAAATCTGGTAGCTTAGCGACGAGCCGATATATCGACGCCGAAAGTGAATGGGGGATAAGTCAGACGGTCGGTCGGTGAAAAAATCGCGAATGCCGCTCGATGAAAATTAATTATCGTCGAGCGTATTTAGGTGCTGTTAAACTCCTGATCCAACGAGTCCCCTCGTAGGGGAGATAAGCCGAGGTAGCACAATGCCGTGCTGCAGGTGAAAGAACTGTCTTTTGATGGCCGCCCACCAACGCGGGTGGGGTAAAAGTCTGTAGGAAAAGAGCAAGAGAAGGAAATGCCTTGATACGGTGCCCGGGGGTTAAAGTTCTTGGTTTTCTTCGTGCCGGCTCCGGATAGCTTGTGGGCGGGTACCAAGGAAAAATAAGAGTTAATGGAACAACGAAAAAGCAGCGCCGGCTGGAATGGGCCAAGATGAATGGATCTCTATAGCACGGAACGTTGTATCCATTGTACCGTGTATTTTTCTCGTCCAGCCGAACCTGATCGGCAAAAATCGTGTTTCCAAATCGCCGTTAATCGACAAAGATGCTGACCGATACGTCTGACGTTTTTTGTTCGCATAATTCATACAATTTTGCACTCTGATGCATTTTCCTATTGATTTATCAGTGGAGGATACCATAAACCTTTTACCGAACCCACTGACTATGTATATATGTGCATAAATCTATCAACGAACGTACTCTTTTGTCTCCAGCTCTCTAAAGCTTTAACGCCAATATGTATGTATGTATGGTATGGTCTTATAACCACGTCCCTCTTGATCTTCAGCATTATTTCAGTACATAGCTGTTCTTTGATCGACCACTATTCATGAATAAATCAGCGTTAATTTTTCATGTCGATATAGCAATCGAACGTGAGTCGCAAACATCTACGAGATAATAAGTCTACTCGTATACGTTGCCTGTGTTGGGTTCTACTCGTTTGATCGAAGATATAATAAAAGCAAGGCGCGAAGGATCAGGTGGAAAGCTTTTATTCGAAAGAATAACGTCCGAGCTTGAATTTATAGACGACCGAGCTTTGGCCGTTCGGGTAATAAAGACCTGTATCGCTCAAACACGATCAGAATCAAAATTTCGCGAGAGCACTCTCGAGGAATTTTCCAATGGAATTCGGTAGAAGGTCCCGCGTTAATCGCGTTCCAACAACTTCCTGTTTCTTCGATAACGGATATACCGTTCGGACTTTGTTTGCGACTTGTTTCCGCACGTATCGCAACGAAAGAGCACTCTCGACGGTGCCATAAGTTCGGGTCACCCAATACTCGCCCTAGCTACGAGTATATTTTCCAATTCCCTAACGTGGTTCAAGAAAGTTACGATGAGATCGATACTGATCGAATTGGTCAAAGATTTCAGATCAGAGTTTCTTCTAGGTTCTCCATAATGGAACCGAAAGTTTATTATCTGTCAAAAATCTGACGAACATTCCGTCAGAGACTGGACGAAATGAAATCGTGATAAATCATTAAAATATCACAAATTTTCATTTGTTCATTAACACTTTTATTTGACGTAATTTTGCGGTATGTCTTAAGGATGTATTGGCTATACAGTCAATCCCAAAAGTTTATGTACCTTAGAAAAACGCATTTCTTGTAATTAAAAATAGTGCATTTTTCTTCTAATTTCGATATTTAATGAGTTACATATGATTATTTGGCATTTTATTGGCATTGACAAAATC
>NW_017147019.1:996008-997891 GCF_001652005.2 Ceratina calcarata
ACAAAAAACGAAAATTTGGAAGAAATTGAAGGGGTACCCCTTGGAAAAATCTCGGAAAAATCGAAAATTTTTTTTTATTGTTTATTATTAGCAATGTTCTTCCGACGTCTGATTTCTTTTTAAAAAATGCGTTTCTAAAGTGCATAAACTTTTGGGATTGACTGTATAGCCAATACACCCTTAAGACTTGTGAAAGGGTACATATGTTAGGAGCGCGAATGCTTTTAGCTTCTGTTTCAGATCGGAAATATATGGAATAATATGAATGGATCGGAGCTCAACCGAATGTCATTCCCTCTCGATTCTTTTCCCGGAGGCAAATTCAATCTTCTGCTCCATTAAAGGGATCTTAGTGGATAGTTAAATTTCTCCGGAGGAAATAAACCCGAAAATTGACGCCGCGACGTACCCGCATTTGTATTCGCGATGGAATTCCCGGTTTTGCGACGGGACTAACGTAATCCCGGACAAGTTCACGGTACAGAAAACCGAGCTTTTTACTTTTAAATTGCGTCACCGCGTTTGTCAGGCGTCGCGCGACCGGAATATCTAACAGGGAAGTTTAACATTTTCCACGGCGCCGCGAGTCACCCGGACGGCCACTGTGGATGAAGAAAAAAAGGGGGGGGCGAGGGAGGAATAGGAACAATAGCTGGCAGATCGGCAACGAAACTATTCCCAGAAGTGGTATGAATAGCATTGTTGCGGTCCTTACATCTTGCTACTAACTTTCTAAACAGGTCACTCAAGACAGCTCACCACTCATGATTCTTGTATTACGCCGCGGCGCAACCCATCTCGCGGTGAGAAATATACTCCGCCATAAATCGTTGTATGCGCATGGTGATCTTAAAAATTGCTAGGTCTGCCGGCATAAAACTTGAGGCAGGACGTAAAACACGGAGGAAACACTCGAACGAATGGAAAAGGACGCGGGAACTCGCTATTTCATTTTCAAAGGTGATTTCATTCGCTCCGGATCGACGCACATCGCAGTTAGCCCGTAATTTAATCAGCAAATTTTTTCGAATCAACGGACTACTCTGCCGGACCATTCTACCGGAAAATTAGCTGATCTCGCTTCCTCCATTCATTAATCGCACCTTCATGATCTATGACACGTTCTGTATGAAAGCATGCGATGCGAATTCACCAAATATATAGACAGGAGTCAGTAAGGAATGTAATTTAAAATTATCACATAAGTTACTGATTTCATTGATAAACCTGGCAAAAGCGATTTGCTAAAATACAACAGTAAGTTCATTCAATGAAATCCATTATATAATTCATACATAATATATTTCGATACAGTCAATTAAATAATAAGCTATTAAATGTTGTACTTCTTATTAATTCGCTCTATAATTGAAATGTCCCCGACCACACGATGCCATCCGCTTTCATAATTGCCTACCGGTTAGATATGGTATCGCCCGATTTTGGTGAACACACACAACCTCTATCGACAAACACCTACACCGCGAGAAAATCAACAGGCGGTCGCTACGCTACGTTCATTAACAACAAACCCTAAAGTTGTATGAGCCGTAAGATCTCTGCCGAAAGTTTAAGATATCTAATAAAAAGCTGTGTCCAATATTTAAAACAATGAACTTTTAGAAAAAGTGATAATTACAGAGGAGTAAGGTTTATAAAATTGTTCGACTTGCTCTTATCGGTCATAATTTCTAATATTCTAATACATAGTTTTGCCATTTTTTTATTAGACTGTACGTGACTTGTGACTGTCTAGATTGTCTATATGTCCTATAATTCTTTTGTATACTTTTTATTGTGTATCTTAAGTAATATCCTCGAAATTGACATAATTTTAAGTTTAAAATATTCTTAAATGATGTATTAAGGATTATACAAAATTA
>NW_017147019.1:998093-1020927 GCF_001652005.2 Ceratina calcarata
AATTTCAATGCTTTGTCACTATTTTTATGAAAAGATTAATACAACTTTAACTCGCTTTCAAATTTTCAATCTTATCGAACGCCAGAACAGAAGAAACAATTAACATTCATTAAGAATCAATTTATCTCGAACTTGGATTTCGAAACGACTCGCAAAATGAACTGAAAATGAGGTCTAAAACAGGAGATAAAATGAAACAGTATAATCCGTCTGGCGTAGACAGATAGTTTAAATAACCGTATAAAACACGTGGAAGCGGGAAAACGTTAATAGATCTAGCCCAGTGTTATTGATTGGTCGACTGAAATTTATGCCCCATTATATTCCGTCGGAGTAAATGTATTGCCGTGTAAATTGGACGATAATGAAAATTGACGGTATAATAATTCAGTAAATTACTCGGGAACGGGTGAATCGCGAACGCAACAACGCCCGGCGAACATTACAGGATGTTTGCGTGCCCACGAGTTTCCCCATCATCATCGAATCTCGCGGAAGGTAGTACAAAGAGCGAACGAATCTAATTGCATTAAAATTCTCGTGGACCACCCCCGTCGCCGTTGTATTTTCGGTCTATAAATTTTCCTCGCTACAAGGTTGATTCGACGAGAGGGGTGGCCGACCACGCCATCCAGCATCGACTCATGATTCAAGCTAAATCACGATTGATCGCTGTCACAGCTGTATACACGATGTACCGATTAATTAACCGAAATTGGAGTAGGTTAATCCAGCTTGGCAGCATCAAACTTCAACCGATCGACTTATCGATAATCGTGCACAATCCTTATTCCATGGGAAAGAATTATACATTCAGAAACTCTGACAAACAATTGAAAAAGATAAGAATGCACTTGACGAATGTAAAAATATAATACATATCGTTAAAACGGGAATGAAATCTGAACGTAGACTGTATTTATTAAACATTTAATTGTAGAGAAAAATCAGCAGTTTAATAACAAGCATATTGAACCGGATATTCTGATTAAACAGATAATGAGGGAATCACTCGATGAAATAGGGTGGACCGAGAATTGTCGCTTTTAATTCGGTGAAAACGCGAAGATCTGTCGAACCCTTTAATTGGCAGAAGCCGATAAATGAATTCCACGGCACCTTTTCAGGAAGGAACGGGTTATTATAAAGGGGGGTAGCTGGTTATTAGAACCGGCCATTATGGAATTAACGGTGGGAATCGTGGCCCGATTCGAGCCGCTGATATTTGCCGTGGCACGTTTAAAGTAAGGAAAACCGATAGATGGACTCGACAAGGTCCGTTTTATGCGGCTCCGTTGCATTCGAGTGGCCAGCTTACCGAAAGAAAGGGGAGCCACGCTGCTGCCTTTCTCTTTATTAAGCGACCGTTCAAAACTGTACGGATTTCGAAAACCGAGGTCGAGTACAAAATTTGGGCCAACAGATTTGCTGTGCGAAAATAGGAACCATTATCGAGCAGCATAATGATACGCGAACAATGAGATTTTAAATTTTCTTTAAATCCTCGATCAGATCGAAAACATATTTTTAAGTCTCAAATGATTTTCACGGAGCAAAGTGTATGGAAATTTGTGAAAGACGTCGATGGAACTGAAGCCCGGTAAGCTAGCATAATAATGCGCAGCGGAGACGTCTTAAAATCTTGAAACAGGGTTATACGACGAGGGTGGTATCCACACCTTTTCTCCCGTTAAGCTTTCAAGGGGTGTCGCGTCACGGAGCCATTAACCGCGAATTTAAGGAACCGACGTGCTACTTGGAAACGGCATTTGAAAGGACGTCGAGCCGGCCAGAAGAAAAAGATGGCTCGGTCGCGTTTTACATCGTGCTTCACCCGTCGTAATGGCCGGACCGTGGAATGGCCGCTGCCGTTGAATAGGAAAAGCCGGATGAGCCGGAAGAAACGCGAAGGAGGGTTGCCTCTCTCTGATCAAGGGATAAATGAGCGCCGGCTCGGATCGAGCTCTCATTATCCGACCCCCGGAGTTATCATACGCATTATATTTTTTTTTCGCTCTCGCTCTCACTCTCACTCTCTCTCTCTCTTTCCTCTTCCTCTCTTAACGGGACTTTGTTCGCGGTTTCGATCCGGACGTGAGGATAGATCCGTCGAGTAATCGCGGAACAACGGCTCGTGAAAGCGTAAACCCGATTCCCGTGGTGGCTGTCGATGAGACACGATCGAATATCCGGTAAATTCAATTGACCTGCACGCTGAAACTCTGCAAGACGTTATGACGGAATAAAAGTTTGCGCAGTTATTTAATTGTCGAATACAGCATTTTCCTCGCGTTGAAGTTTGTTTACGAAGCTCATTAACGGAAGCTGTATAGCAACGCGTCGATATACCCGAATCGGTACTTTGTCCTCGACGTTTACACCGCGCATCGCCGGTATAATGACGTTGTTAATTTACTAATTAATGTGTTATCGTTATATCGATGAATGCCGCTGATAGTATTATATCGTTACCGGTGATTCAATCCATTTCAACTGATACAATTACCCTCCTATACGAGCTACCGTCCATGCTTCTTCGGTTATTATTGTGATCACTTTCAAATTGAACGATACGCTCTATCGGCCCGGTTGATACAATCCACTGATTTCATTGATTGAACAACGTAGAATGAAGAGAGTAAGAGAATTTTTTTTTGACAAATTGTTTAAAGGGATGTATTATACGCAATGGCAAGGTTAAAGTGCACACTGTTCTTTTTATGTTTGAACTTAGAGACTAGGAAGACATGGTCTGGCCACGGAGTCGAGAGATCGCGTCGTGTAGGCGATGGTTTAGTGCATTCCACGGAGTAGATCCATTGTGGCTCGTAGGATTACCGAGTGGTTCAATGAACGACCGTTCGATCCGGTCTGCGGTAGTTACGCCTCGAGTATTAAGCGACTACGGTAATTAAACACCCGTGGTCGGTAATCTTTCGTTCCAATAACACAGCCAGGACGTCGTTCGCCCCGCCGGCCTCCTTTCAATTTTCCCTGCGCGCAAAAGTTACTACAGCATCCAAGGAACTCGACTAATGCTCGTCAATGCCGGAAGTCTATTCGGCAAACAACGGCACTCGGCGTTCTCCCGCATTTGCCGCAGAGCTTAAACTTTGTTCGTAAAATCCCGGGGGACGACGGAACCTCTTTGCGGCGTATCAATTTAACACAGTTTCAGGGAAGCGATATACACAGAGCGGCGCTCATTAAGAGGCATCGACTTTTCGCGAGGAAATATCCGGCCCGAGCTCATTATGGATTTTACGTCGCCCAAAGTATTTGCTCGCGGCGATATAAAGACAAGTCTCAAAGCGTAACCGTGCCCTTTGAGCACTTTAAGCGTTACAACTCTTTGCCTTCAGGATCCTTCCGCAGTATGTCAAAATATTTCGATTGACGTTTCGGTCATAAGTTGTTTCCTTTTCAAATCGAACGTCAAGCTCCGTTTCAACAAAGCTAACAATATTTTTCACCGATGAAACGTGCCAGAGATAATTGAAGACGAATAATTGTACGGAAACAAATCTCTCTCTTGCCTTTGAGTGCGAACTCTCATGCTAATTCAGTCGGAGCGAAGGCATCAAAGAAAAACGATGTGGGATAGGATGTGGTCAACCGTTCTGCATCGACTTGAACATGAATGGGTCCGGAAGAGAGTGGGTCGCTTTGAATGAATGACTCCGGAACGGTTCAGCCGCTCATTATTAGCCGACGTTTCTGGTTGATGAGTAAACAGTTTGATTAACGTGCCTCTGATAAACCGAATTGCAGTAACTCTGAGGATACGTCAGAACTTCCCTAATCCTTTTCTCTTTTCGTGCTTCTTTGTTTTCGGACTACCTGCGTTTACTCTATTGTTTGGCCAAGCTCGATGCAACCTGTACGTACAATCAAGCCCCTCCGCTATCTGGATCCATCCTCTCTCAGTGGTATATCGTGGTTCGTTACGCGGTTATTACATGGTTCCGTTGCAACGGGACGCCCGTGCATCCAGACAACGAATATCCAGCGTGCGCCTACCGGAAAACAGCAGAAGCCTGCGAGCGACACCGGTTCTCGGCTTTTAACGAGCCACGCGCTACGCACGCCGCGACAGGGGTGGAAGTGGCAGCGTTCCATTGGTTATTCAGCGAGGAAAAAGAGAAGAGAGGAAAAACGTATTCGACCACGCGCGGACGTTCCGATACGTTTTTGAAGCGATCGAGGAAGCTCGCTGTCGCATGTCGTTGCATTTTAATGGACCGACGATACCTCTTTTTTTTCTAGTATTTTGACAGCGTAGTGACAAATTCGTACAAAAATAAATCTTTCCCGATATCGCGGCTTCGTCCCAATGAATTCCGAAGCGACGAGAAACACATCGCTTGCCTTGTTAAAATTTCGACGTGAAAGTTGTTAATGTGTCAAACAACACGGTTTCATTGAATACGTTGACCTATCGCCGCTCATAAATGCGATTACTATACGGTTTCGTCGGCGTGGAACGGAACGTACACAGACAACGAACCGGATGGTTTCTGTTTGCCGAAAAACAGAAGTCCATAAATGGCACTCGCTGACGCTGTTCAACGACTTTCGCAAAGCCAACAACCGAGAAGCAACTTGGCGTCCGCTCGTCATCCAGTTTTCGCTCGCTGGCCCGCTGCTCGTCCGAAATCTGCGGCGCGGAAAATTCTCCTTGTAATAATGTACCTCTTCGACCGTTTTCGTTACGAACTCGCGCTTCGCTACCGAACTCTTATAGTAATCGATCCCTTGACCAATTCCGCGCAAGTTATTCGTTCGCCACTTTATTTCGCCCAACCCTCTGCTATTTTTGCACATCGCCAGCCTCGCCCGATATTGAATTTTCATCATGCAGCATTGCCTCTCCTTTTTGTTATCGGATATTCCCTATTGATTAATGTATCCATCTGTTTCTTCGTCCTCGCGTTTCCTTTTTAACGTTTCCTGCGCACCTCCTATCTTCCTATCGCTTTTTTTTTCATTCCCATACACTCTTTCTCTATCTCTCTTCGTCTGTGCATCGCATTTTTTCATTTTGCCCGGCAACCACCGGTCCGATAATGAATATTCAAATTTTAGATGAAACTCGCGTTCGGTGCCCAGCGTCACGCGATACAAAAATTTTAAGACCGATGGATTCTCCGATACGGAAAACTGGCTGGCCCATCGATTATCCGAAACTCCTTGCTCCCGTTCAACCAATCGCACCAATCATGGTCGTATTTCTCAGAAGGAAGTCACACATACTTTCAGAACGATTGACCATCCTGCATATCAGTATTTATTGAAATTAAGTTAATCGCCTTATCCTTATCATCCTTATCGGTGCTGCCAAAGGGAATATAAATGGGAAGCCTGACAAGCGGGACGAGTCCGGAGAAAAATTTGAATGAATGATTAAACGTCGCCTCATTTGTGCGACGCACACGTTACTCGTTTAACATTCCGTTAACGACGGAGTTCAACGTTCTCGGTTAATGCGCGCTTCAATGTTAATACGCGTAATGCTCGACGCTTAACTCGGCCGGAGCGAAGTAGTAGTAGTAGTAGAGGCCCGTTATTAGTCGGACGGCCGGTCGTTCGACTCGAGTCGACCTTATCTACTGCGTGGCTGCATATCTGACATAAGTAGGGCTTATCTACTTCCCGCTTCCACCAACTTTCCCAGCGATCTCGTTCCACTCAGATTGATACCATTTTTACTGCACTCTCATCTTGACTGATACGTCTTTGACAACTTTGTTTTATCACAGATCACGCGTACATTGCCCCTGGCAGAATCCGAATTTCCAGACATCTGCAATTTGCTAACAGGAGACTAGCTTGTATTTAAGATCGTCTTAAGCATTTCCTATTCCTGTCTATCCTATATTGCCAATCCCTGTACAGGAAACAGGGACTTAAGAAAATGTTTACGGCGATCTTAAGAATAAACAACGATGAAACCGGCCTATAAGAAAATAATAAAAGCGCACGGTAATATACAAATTATTCTGTACTATGGAAACGTGATACACGCTAATAAAACAAGTCTCGTCGGGCGCGTCGATAAATGATCATGAACGGGTCGATCGAAATATCCGAAGGTAAACGTCGCGTTAAACGCGTGCGCGCGAGACACGCGCTGATCGGGCAATTTGACACGCGCAACGTTCGACGCGCGTCGCGGCATCCGCCGACAACGTTTTAATTAAAATTAAACTAATTGCTTTCCTATCGGAACGATTCGCGAGAAAACGAGGATATGGAAAAAATAAACACATGGTAGGTCGTAGCAATGAAAGCAAAATGCATCGACTATAATTGCGTGATATGATATTGTTTGCTAGATGATTCGCGTTCGAATAACGATCGTCGTCCTCCTCGCCCTGGGCTACATTGTTCAAATATTTGACCGGCCCATGAAATTGCGATCGAAACGTGTAAACTTATAGAAATAAAATATTGCATATACGTATGTATTTTTTTATAAATGGAATCAAAATTCTGTCATTCGATCTAAGAATTCAAGATGTAATAACTTTTTTAATAGGCTCGCAAAATTTCTAAAATTTTGTACAGTGTTTTATTAATGTAATATCTAGTAACTGTTAAAATTTCAATACTTTGTCATTGCTTTCACGTAAAGGTTCATACAACCTTAATATTTAAATTAAAATATTGAGATTGAAAGGTAACGCAGTTCAGCTACTCAAATATTTGTAACCGTTTATTTTTGTAATTATTGGTGTAACTAATATTTTTATTGTTTCTGAAATGAATGAATAAATAAAAATATTATGACAGATTTTTGTTTGCCATTGGTTCTGTTTTGCCTGTCGTTCCTATATTCAAGTTTGGGTGTACAGGGGAGTGTGCATTATGTGAGTCAGGCACCTAACGTATTCAATTCGCGTTGACAGGAAATTAAAGTTCACGAGTGACTTCCGCGAAATCAACGATCCTTGTTATCCCAGTTTCACCAATTAGCATCGTCGTTACTGTATGAACGTAATTCCACAGAGAGCTTTTCGAAAACGGGAAATCTACTTTAGATCTGTGGACTATATGAAGGAATCATTTATTTATCGCGCGGAGCTTGAAAGGCGACTTTATAATACCCCGTACAATTGACTGTTAATCCTTTAATCCAATAACGATGAAAGCGACGTTCGGTGTTCGAACGCACTTGAATTGAAATCGGAAAAAGCGCCTCGAGATCCTCCGATCGCCGAGAGTGATAAGGGGAGAGCTCCTCAAAGGAACCGGGGAGAGAAAACGGTTGCTCCATTTCAGCTGCTCAAAGAAGAATATAAATGCTAAGTGTCCATTCTCTTTCGTACCTCTTCCCGGTTCAGTCGCACTTGCTGATATTCGACCCCGATTTGCACGCCGAGATTCACCAAGAAAATTCTGATACCCCGCTGGGAACGAGACATCTCGGGATCGATACATCTTACGAGTAACCGGTTAATTCCCACAGACAATTATTCCCTCTTGAACCTGACATAGTTATGCGTTCTCCATTAGCGACATTAGCCAGCTCTGCACACGACGCCAAGATTGCCACTAGCTTCAACCTCTCACCTTAATCGCTTCTGAAATCGTGCGACGTTCTCTAAGCCGAATTCTAAAATTCCAATGATGTCAGGCATCCGATCAACGAGTCCTGTATTGCTTGACTTTCATTAATTTCATTCGAATGAGGAATAGAGAGAAAGTTTTAAAAAGCGACAGCTTGGGAACGTGCTATCATTCTGATAACTGTAAGGGATGCAAATCTACTGCGAGTTAGAAACGATGGCTTTCGACTCAGGAAATTGGAACGAGCATCACGAAGCGTGTATCGATTCGACTGAATTTAACAGGATACAAAGTTAGCGGGAATGAATGGGAAAGAGAATGACAACGGGAAATAGTGGATTAAACGAGATTATTATAAATACAAAAGTATCTTAAGAACATAATTTTATTTTTAGGAATTCTGAGACTTTGGAATGTCAGGGAAGAGACCACGAAGAATTTCTACCATTTGAATTTCGAATTTGTTTCTCAAGTAATCCGTGTCTGACCGTATTCAGACTTTAGTCTCGAGCTGCAGTCGTGACCTGTTTCTCCTATTCAAAAGTTGGATCCGGAAGTTAACTTTACACTCGGGGGGTCGATCGACTACACTAATTTCTACGATGCAATGCGTATCTCGCGCGATTTCAAACTTAAATCCACTCTGAGAGCAACCGAACTTTCTCCCTTATCTCTCCAGGATTTTATTACAAAATATTATACATGACAGTTTTTGCTTTAGGCTAGTTTTAGTTTAGAATTACGTCTCGTTCCGGTTAGTCGATTTCAACGCGTTCGGACAGACGGACCACGGACGCCATCGATCAAACGTCCTCTCTCGATTCTATCGCCTCTGGCAGAAGGGAAATGGATTTCATTGGCAGGAGATCGCCGATGTTCCTGTCCCTATTCACTACCTATCTATGCTCGACTATTATCATAATTAACTAGCTGCTTTCCAAGGTAATCAATGTCAACGATGCACGAAATGTTATCGTCCTTGAGAGTTTTAAGTCACCATCAGACGAGTTAGCAATATTTAGTCGGGACATAAATTAAAGGAAAAACGTTACAACACGTTCATGCATTGAGATTAAACAAAAAGTTGTCATATGTTCTTCATTGATTTTTCAAACCCTAATCTTTCGTCACGTCTATAAAATAGAAACCATAGACAAGTGCAGACAGCAAAAATTAATAGCTGTGAACAGAGTAGTTGGAATGTTTAACGGACATCGGCTATTAAAGTTCAATAACGAAGCAGACTGTGTCCATCCGAGGGGCCATGAGGCAAGGTTACCCCATAAATCCGACGATTCGCCATGGAGAAGTTTTAAAATTTGAAAGAAGCATGCGATAAACCACGTCAGCGTCCGCGCGTTTCAACGGGGGTAGAGGAAATATAGCGGTCGCTTTATCGGCGATATTTTTCCACGGATCGGGCCAGCCGATTGGCCAACGGGCACTCCTCGTTTCCCTAAAGTGATTATTTTTTCAGTAGCTCCGACCTGGTTAACCACGTATCGTTTCGCGCGTTCGCCGAACGACAGCACACGAGCGTGTAAAATATTTCGCGTCGCACGCTGATTTATTACGGCTCTGCCGGCGGCCGATTAAATAATTCACGGAATCGCTATTTCGGCGGTGGAACCGCGGATTCTATTTTCCCTCCTCGAAGCGGTACACGCGATCGACCATTTCCCTTGTTTGCGGCTATCGCTTGTCCTAACAAGACTTTCATCAGACGTAAAAATGGTAACTGCCAATCTACCCGAGACCCTTTCTCAAACTTGTTTCTACAAGGATTCATTCCGAACCGAGTCACGCACTTCGTGGCCGAGTTCGTTACCCCTTTTTCTCGCCGTTTTACCCTCGGATACCGAAGGTGGATTCGTTTCCCCCGAGAAGTCTTACAGAAACTTTTTTGCCCCGTATTTAACCCAACGAAAAATAAAGATTTCACGTGGAATTCGAACTGCTTACACATGCAGGTAACGAATCTTATGACTCGAAGTCTGACTTAAAAACAACTCATCGGTCGATTTTAGTCTCGAAAAAGTTTTACAATAAAACAGGTGATAAGTCATCCCCTGATTAGATTTTTAACGAACCACCTTCATTACAATTATACTCATTCCGAATTGGTGGCAACTCATACACTTTGGTTAATGGCTTCAATTTGTACGGAAACTTGCCCCTCGTTCCCTAAACACTTCGCTCGTACTTGAATTATCACGTTTTATCACGAAACCCACATCTTCCACGCGACGGTTCGGTGAATCAGCACTAAAACGGAATGAAAATCGACTCACCCCTCAGCAAGAATAAGATCCAAAAAGGCAGGAAGCCTGTAACCACGTGGCGTGCAGAATCGGCGAAGAGACAGGTCATCCTGATCCAGCATCGGGTCTTGTCCTCGCGCGTGCCGGTCATCGAGCCTCGAAGAAGGGTCAGCTGTCGCTCTCGCGGATGGAAACTCTACCACCGTCCCACTAAGGCTCCCAACTATGGGGCCACTCTCGCAGATCCTCTTTTACAGTACTTTTTATCCTCGCACACAGTCCTGTGCTTGCCTCACGCGAAAATCCAGTCTCTCGGGTACGCGACGCAACCGGGCGCCAGTGAGAGACTGTTCGACTCTCGTCGGCCGCGCGACAGGTTCCCGCGGCGATTCGCGGCTCGTGCGCGGCCGGTAGTACTCGACCGGCCTCGGCTCCGACTCACACAGAATCATCTCTCCCGTGATACGAAACCTGGCTGGATCTGTATCCGTGTACATGAGTGGTACACATCTAGAAGGGGCCTAAGTGCGGGTGTTCGTGTGCCTGGGTTACGAGAAGCCTCCGACCGCAGCTCAGGCCGCGAACCAGGGAATCACCACCTCCTCGTTCAGGTACAACTCCTCCCTCGCTCGGTCCTTGTCCGAAATGCATCATCCAGTCTCGGCCAATGGTCCATGTTCCATGCAGGTTCCACTGCGTACACCATCACGGCATCACGATTTACCCCCGACCTCAAAGACCGATGCTAGTTGCAACCTTACACCGGCGTCGCTACGCGTACATAAATTAAATAGAATCCGGCTTACGACGTCGATTAGCTGCCGTACAGTACTCGCCTACCCTTTCACCCTTCTGAAATTATTATGTCTCTCTCGAAGCTAAAAGGAGCTTACAATCCTGCTTTTTCATTAATAATGAATATAAACCGTAATAGTACATGCGTATGTGTATTATTTTATGCACTACACAAATTGATTTTGTAAATATTTATGTCTCGCCCTTTCATTCTATGTTCACACGTCGTTGATCGACAGTTTTAGACAGAAACTATCCGATGTTAATAATGAAAGAGAATTAATGGAAACACGAGTGAAGTCGCGAACGGCTCGGTCAACAGGGCATTAATAAGTTTCTGTCATTTATCGTTGGAACTGGACTGCGAACGTGTCGAGCGAAACTCGTTTACGTTAAATGCGGATTAAAAATTAGGTATTTAATTCGCTGAAGTCATCTACCCTGTAACCATAATAATGGAACATCAGTCTTCCTCATTGAGCTCTATAGAGCTCAATGGTCTTCCTAAATAAACACATTTGACCATAAATTATGCAAAGGAATATTATGGAAAATAAAGCTCAGAGTATTTGTATACGCATTTATGGCATCGGGTTATTCTACGATTTTAGCTTTATATGAAATATCAGAAACCTGATATTACACAATACAGGAACAAAAATAATTGAAAACAATGGTTTCAGCTCTGTTGATTGAATATATAAATGAATAAAATATAATATGCTTTGTTCCGGAATTACAAATCTCGCGTGCAGAATAATAATAATAAATTTGATAAAGGGAAAAGCTGAACAACGCGTTACAATACCGTGATATCCCATTTTTTCTATTGATGGAACCGGAGAACAGAAATGTGGTGAAAGTAGAGCTCGGCTAGAAGCACAATTTCGAGTGATCCAGAAAGGAAATTTTGGATGACCCGTGGAGTTCGCGATCCGTCGTCCGAGGGATTAATTAAATAGAAAGCAGCCCGATAAAACTAGTTCTCGACGAGTGACACGGTAGTACGGTTAAATAGCCGTAGCATACGCGACAGATTAACTCCTCTTCCCGACGTTCCGCTTCCGTAAATCCTTTGGCGTTTGCGGCTTCCGAGTTCAGTGATTAACTTACTGGCGGCGGGGGCATTTGACTTTTGACATTAGCCCGTAAACTCTCGCGTTATCAGGCCATCGCAATCAAGCCTCGCGTAGGAACAATTTTGTTCACGACCAGTTTTACAAGTTTCTAGATAACTTTGCAACTGTTTTAAAATCGCTTCTACATAGAAGAGTTTCTAAGCCTTTAGAAGTTTTATTTCAATCACTGTCCCTTTTGGAAAACCGCTTGTACCGAACAACAAGGAGTTGAACAATCCAAAGGATGTCCAAGTTCGGTTTAATGTATCGTCTCGAGGAGCTTGAAAACAATTTCAAAAGCTATATCGTCTGAAAACAACAGTTATACGAATAGATTGGCGGGCAGTTTTTATTGGAAACTGATACGCCGGGCTGGGTTTTTGTTAAAGCGAAATCCATCGGTGGGAGTTGGAGATACGCGAGGCGAGCCATGCAAATTGTTTGGAACTGTACCCGCAACAAGAACGCGCGGATCCGAGGATCATTTGTGGCCGGCATCCCGTACCACGATCACCTTGTTTCCGCTATTATTTGCTGGCAGCGATCGGCAAGGAATACCGCGCGATGGGATGGGTATCGCGGCTGGATGTTTTGCGGTAAATTAATGTCAAGACACGGTAGTGATTAATCGATCGGTGCGGTGATGTATCGTTTCCGCGTACCCCGCGATTCCTCTAAATTAAAACGGTAAAGAATGAACGAACAAGGCGCGATCATATTCCACCGTTGCAAATGGGAAGATTGATGGGTTTCCTTAAGACTTTTTTAATTGAACTTGTCTCGACTACTGTCTGCCCAGTCGTGCAATTACATAAATGAAGAATCGAGAATTTTTAACAGAAGATATTTCATTGTTTAACACTATTTCTACCGAGGGTGTCAAAAGACAGCTTTTGAAATTCAAATTATTTGATTAAATTTGAGAATCATTATAGGAAAATTCAATAATTGAGGAAAAACGATTAAATTAATGATAATAATTTTAAATGGATATTTCAAAACGTATCTTTCGACACCTTTGGTAGAAATAGTGTTAAATTAGACAAAAGATAATAGTAAGAATATGAACACGTGCGAAATGTAAATATAAAAATGCAAATATCTCTGCTACTGCACGCATTTTAATCAAGTTGCGCTCAACTTAATTCTGAAAGTCTTAAAAATAATTCATAGTATTCTCTGAAATGTCGGTTTTAATTTGAGTGCAACTTTGTTGATTCTCTCAATAAAAATACATATACATATCTGCGAGAATTAATATTTTATCGTTGTCTTTTTTATCGTTCTCCCTTTTTTCTAACTTAACGTTTACGCTCCTACAATTTGTCTCAATTTCATTTTCCTAAACATCAGCTTCTGACTACACTCAACAATTACCAGAAATTCGTTGATTATAATTTTTTTCTGAAATAGATTTTCGCCTTTTTCGGAAAACATATTCAATTGGTTTAGTTTCACCGATTTCCATGGTGACGGTGATAACACCACCTACTTGACACGAAATTTAAAAGAGAACATGCTTACAGGACGATGCGAATATCTCGCATTCCACAGCACGAATTTTAATGAACTGGTATTTAAATTAAAGCTAAAAGTCCAGGGAATAATTCTATTGCACTTCCATTGTAATTCATGTACCAGTTTTAAAAATCTGTTCACTGGGAACCGAGATATTTGCTGTTTTCTGCTTTCATAGAAAAAACAGATGTAGCCTTCCACATGCTTCTCGTACAGCTCTCCTTATCTATCACAGTCAGTCGACCTTTTCTATTATTCTCACGTCGAGTTCCCAGATAAGAGTAAAGGAAGAGAATCTAAAGAAAGTGGTGCCAGCTACTGTTAATCGTTTCATGAAAAGACCAAACCACCGAGGATACCTCCTCTCAGTGACGGTCGGTTCAGCACCGACGAGCGCTTTGCTTTTCATTTCTTACTTCGGTGGCAATATACTCTAGAGGGGGTCATGACCCGCATCTGTGCTACCGACTGCTGCCTGCATGCTGCGTGCCGCACAGACCACAGAAAAGTCAAAACAAGTCTCTGCAAGTCCTGGCAACAATAAGTATGGGAAACAAGCACATTTTGATCGTTTCTTCCCTTCAAGAAATTCGTTTTGATATTGTTTGTATGTAGATTTATATATAAACAAATAAATAAGCCTGTAAAATGTCTGTGTTCGAAGAACTGAATAACGCTGTAGCAGCGTTGAAAAATACTGTTCTCAACTTTAAGTTTGGAGCAGCCTCGCTGGACGATTTTAAAACTGATGAAGAAAAATTCGAGGACATGCGAGAACGTCTAAAACATCTAAACGCTAGATTAGTGTTACACAAAGCACAGTCCGACTTTCGTACGTCGTCAAATTGTTAAACAATCCTGAAGAACTATGTTTGTATCAAAACTGATTTGCTAATATCATTTCAGAAATTAGGACCCAAAGGGAGCCAGAGAAAACTGTCATCCAAACAGTAAAAAATATGCATGAGAACGCAGCTATTTCTCTTATAAACAATTTAGCTGTCAAGCTATGTCTTCATTCTTATAATGTCCAAGCTATTTTATCAGGTGTAGAAGGTGACCAAGATGCACGAAAGTATGAAATAGTCACCTCGTTTAAACATGTTCAATAAGTGTTTCATAATGTTAGTCGGGATTTTCTTTACAGACAAATATATGCATGTATGAGCAAAATATTTGGCATAAGTGAAGGCATTCTGGCAGTGCAGCAGGAACTAGAAGCTGAACGTCAAAAGCAGTTGAATTTGAAAATTGAATGTCAAACAGCACTAGCTGATTACCATGATTTTTTAAAGGAACAGGAAGAAATACATAGCCAGAGATTACAAGAAACAAATCCTGAGATACTAAGGTAGGTATACATGCACACATCAAATTACGGAAACTTTCAATTCAGACACTTACTCAACTTTTCAGAAACAAAGAGAAGACACAGACTACCGTGAAGAGGATTTGTCTAATGCAGAAGTTAATCACAAATTTTATTGCTGCTTCTAATCACTTGTTGCTGGATGTACCATTAATGATAAAAATGTTAGAAGATCATAGAGAAATGTACACTATGGAAATAATTTCAAAAATTGCTCATGCTGAAAGAGAAAGTATGGATGTTGATTGATCATTTCGTCTATGCATTCCTTTATGTAATGCTCATTCGAACAAATAAAATAATTTTTTTACCTTCTAAGACTGACATTATTCCAGTATAACTTGAAACCCTAAGACAAGTATTGATATCCCTCGCATGAAAAGAGATTGATATAACAAAATAAAAATCTTAAAATCCGATATCTTTTATATTCTCTATTTATCGCATAATGATATAACTCGAAGCTTTGGAAACATTTCTTTCATACAATACACAGTAGAAAAACAAACTCAAAATCTGTAATGTGGATTTTAAAGGAAACATAGTACAAGTACTTAGTTAAGATTCTTTTTTGGTTCGCCTAAGAGCGTAGGCACGACACTTGTGTACAGAGAAAAATGTTCAACGACTTTCAAATAACTAAAGCGATTCATCAGACGGTTTCATGTATTATTCGATAGATAACAATTCGTGAGCTAGTGATCATGAATTAAAAGATAGGATTTGAATCACAGCTTCCATGTACGATAGAAACGTATTACGTGAGGGCAGAGAGGTACACATTTGTTAACGCGAAACTAATGAAAATATGGTTCCACAAGTGACATACATCATGTGCGCGTCGCTCACGTATATGACGCTTTTATGGTCCGATGTGTCTCAGTCTCAGTGTTATTTTATTTTCACCACTAAAGTGTAAACCGCTCTCCGCCGTAACGCCCATACCGACGTAAAACACAAAGTCTATATCGAAATAGTATTCAAACAATTTAATTTCTATGTACATTAATTCTTCATTTTCTTCTGTCTTTAATAGATTAGTTTCACAAGTGGAAAGAAAACGAATCCACTAATATAATAACAAAAACACATTAAAAGTGAACAATTTCGTTCCATTAATAATATAGAACATCATCCTTCGCTCGAATCTTCTTCGTGTTTGTAGACATGTATACGAAATAGACGAAACTTTGAAACGTCGTCCGCAATACATATCTTATCGTTTTTAAATTGTCTCTGTAAATCAGCGAATGGAATAAGTCGCCCCGACGAGTTCGTTTATGCTTCTTCGTCCAAAGAACACATCCACTTCTCACTGGCATATCGTTCGGTATAAATAATTCGAATAAAATTAATCGATTTGCTGCCATCGTGTGACACAATAGTAAATTACCGTAGCAATAATACAGCTTATTAATCGCCATTAGTTGATAATAGTTTATGTATATATGTATATGTATATATAATTTGAAGCTGATACATCTCCTCGGCGTTCGAAATTTCTATTTTAAACTCCTCGTGTCCGTGTGCGTACTTCTATATCCATTCCAATAATTTCTATTTACAAAAATTGTTATCGTCGCCTCGATTTCATTCCGTTTTCTCATAGCATAACAGCTCCTCATCTCATCAGATAAACTTCTCTCAAAATTTCTATAACGTCGTCAATCACACTC
The DNA here is from genome assembly GCF_001652005.2 of Ceratina calcarata. Classification (NCBI taxonomy): domain Eukaryota; kingdom Metazoa; phylum Arthropoda; class Insecta; order Hymenoptera; family Apidae; genus Ceratina; species Ceratina calcarata. Next base: position 1,014,400 of record NW_017147019.1, read on the forward strand.
GTATTACATAAGCACGCTATCGCAACGCACATGAGCTACCAATTCCGTATTTATAAGTAGCAAAATAATCATGGAACAAGCTATACAATGTTTCATCAATGAACGCAAGCTAAATGAATAATGATACAAAGAAACATAATTAAAACGTATATCATATCACTTTTAATACGCATCGCGCGAAAAATTTGCTATAAAAGCACGACTTACGGTTAATACATATAATCGAATGCGCTTTCAATAATCACTCCAACGCAGACGTTTAAATTTTATAATAATCTTTCAGTTTCGCAGCTAGAAACGTAATCGATTAAAATACCAATTCCACGTACGTAAAAACGTGAATCATATTTAGAAAACAAAAAAAAAAGAGTACATCAAATAAACTGTTTAAAATTTAATCGATTAAAACATGATAGACATGGCTTAAGCTCGCTGCATAATTTTTGCGAATAACATGGTCCGACCTGATCGCACCAATTTATAAATGAACAAATAATTCAATCATTGATTGACCAATGTCAATGATTTATCGAGTTCTTGGGCCGAGCGTAACAGCCTTCCTATACGAGGTACGAAAACGAGGAGGATCAAGAAAATGAAAAAAATCAGATTATATTCTGAATAGGATAAGGAAACGTTTCCTTGTTCTCTCACAACCATACTTAACCAGCAGTCAGTCGTGTTGTATTTAAAAGTCGGTGATGCTCAAAAAATCGACTAAAAAAACTACAAGCTAATTGGCAACAGAGTTGCATAATCGCGACCAATAATTGTTGGCGGAGTAGCGACATAAATACGACAGCTTCACTCGAAGATTCACGCATTATTCTCGTAACTCTTCCCTTCCATACGCATTCTCATGTGTGCTCCCTAATCTCTCTTCATTGGGAGATGTTCCAACAAGATTTTGTTAATTAATGTATACCCTAATGGAATTCGACTTGTTGTGTGCATGTATGTACGTGGACGCGTGTGTTGCATATGTTCCATAAAAAAATCATGCTTATACCGCCAGCAAACAATAAGGAAACTTAAAAGTTCTCGAATAACACGAAGATTCGTTCTCTTTCCACTCAAAGTTATACACACCGGAGAACAATTTCTTTCCAAGCTCTAGTATCTATTTCACTCTTATCATAGTTCTTCCGCTTTTCCCATAGTCTTATTCTTACCGTAACACTTTCATTCGCGCGTCTTTTTTGCCACTACGCGACAAACTCTTCGACGATTATTCGCGTGCCGGCAAGCTTACAAAAGGAACAATACTCTCGGTGCGTATCCAAGAACGGGAAGATACAGACAGTAACGAGAGGGGGAATCCACAGAGTTTAATGAGTTTAGATCTTATTTAAGCGTATTACTTCAAGACCATCCGACGGCTAATAAACAGCGTGATACGTACAAGGTGTGAAGAAGCTAACAACTTAACGCTTTGCTCGTATATTTTTTGTGTTTTTTCTTTTTTACATACATGTTTTGCGACATATTCTCACACTCGCTCTCTCTTTCTCTCTCTCTCTCTCTCTCGCTCTCTCTAAGTACATCGAACGTCCCGTCGTCGGATGTGCTTGGCCTTTAAATATTGGATACAACGTGTAGGGGCACTCACGGTACGCTAACACGATACATCGGTGTGGCTCGGCAGTGGTACGCAATCGTTGGCCAGACTAGTAGAAGTTCGAACCTTCGGACACGGCAAAGTTTTAACACTCGCCTGTCCTCGATAAGCGGACGAGTGACACAAGTCTGTCGATTACGCCGCCCTTTAATATAATCCTGCAAGAAGAAAGACATCTGCTCCAGCTAGCCGATTAAACAAACATTTTACATTGTCTGTCTCTTCACCAGACGATGCTGTTTCGTTACAAATACTAGCGCAATCGAAATTTGAAGGGAAAGAAGACAACTGATACGTCTAATCTGTCCTCTGGTTACTCTATTTATCAGTCAACGATTATCCAACAGAATTCACTGACGTTACTGCAACTGTTACTATCGTTATTAGGTTTATCAGTTAAGCTGTATATTTACTTTTGCTTCTACTGATATATATGCTTATGGCGATACATGCGTTTACTTTCTTTATTCATTTTGTACACCTAATACATATTTTTATGATACTTGGAAATACAAACATTTTTAGAAAATCTTTTTCTCGCATTTGATGAAGAATGAAAGGACATTTTTATCAACAATGTTTAGTACACTTTCGGAGATCGAACTGTCCAAAGATAGTAGCTCAATCTAAATCTACGCTGCGGTGTTCACTGTTAGAAGATTCCGTTCAGTTTTGAAAAAGATAAGCCTCAATTCGTAGTGGATGCTGCGCGTTTGTAACGAAACTTTGTTGGACGTTATTACTTGTTTGTCTAATCGGCAAGACTGAGAAGATTGTTTTCCCCTTCGCGTTTCCGCGATAAGTATCTCTTCTTTACGTGTATTTTCGTAACATCCATAGGGAATTCGAAAATATCACGTCGCAACGCTTTTCTTTCGGTAAACGTTCGTGGAACAAATGTATTTAAATAAATCTTTGACAAAGTTCTTCACAAATTAAGTTCATATAGTACTGTATAACTACATCACGTACACAGTTATACATATTCTTCTTCTGGCTCAAATCGCTCTAGCAGGTAACGATTTGTCCCAAGGAAATTCTGTTTCGTAGCGTTAGACAGAGATGGTAAAAATATCTTTCCTCTTTTTTTTATTGCTTTCTAATCAAACCAATATAATTGTGTATATATTCAATTACATACTTTGGTTCTCTTTTTTTCTTCTGTCTCTAATATAATTATGCTCGTTCGACACGCGTGTTTCAATAATAAAAAAGTTTAAACGGGGTCTTCCTCGATTCGCGAAAGTTTCCCGAATCTTCGTGTTTTAGTTGAACACGGATCAAATATATATGTATAATTTGTTGCTCTAAATCCTATTTTCCACAGCAGACGTTGGAATCTACGGAAGAAAATCTGTTCTTTCCTTTCTTTGTTTCGATATGTTATGCATATAAATGTAATTCCAATGATTTTTGCTATGTATGATCTTTTTATAGTTTGAAGGAAGGCATGAAACCGAAATTAAATTACGATCAACTAAACAGTGTGATAGAAAATGTGTGCAAGTCCGTAGCAAAATAGTTATCGATATATATTTTATATACAATCAGTATCAGTGATCTCATATAATAATTGTGTATTTATATAGATATCGACAGGCAGTGTAGGCGTAAAAAATTGTTGCTAACAAACAAAAGTAGGTAGAATTTGTTATGAGCGCCATTTAGCACGAACGTAGGACTAATATTGTTATACTTCACTGTGCAAGATGAACTCAACAAGATAATTTCGAGAAACGGGAAACTATGAGTGTGAAGCAAAATCTCGATGAAGAAGTTTCGTAAGTCGCGATTGAATTCGACCATTATTTTCCAATGGAAAGGAAATCAAGGGAAGTACACGTGAACGCGTTTTGTCACTTCAGTTTCATGCCTTTCCACAATTGATCAGACTTCGCGAGTGTTTGTAAATCTCGACACAAGCAGGAGTACGCTACGCTCGTTATTTGGGACCGTCTTCCTTCAAACGAGTAAAATGAGATCTCAGCTTTAATTCTCTTTTACGATTTAATGCATGCGATCGTAACAGACTTGGTGGTAGCGCGGTGTTGTTAAAAATAGCGCGACCACATAGTACAAGATGAGAATCGTAGGCACAAACACGTTCTTTCACCATCGGCACGTCAATTCCTTACTCTTACGTGTGTATGGGTACATATGAGTGGATCGAATTTGCCGGAACGCGAACGATCGAAACCGGACAATGGCTTTCGATCATCCTCTTCGGTCAGCAGTGACACGACTATATTCGGTAACATTCGACAGACGATGTTGATTTCATTTTTAAAAGACTATCGTACTCGCGATAATGACAATGATAATTGTAAATGATAATAATAGTAAAATAATAATAAAATAATACAATAACATTATTCTAATAAGAATCTTAATAATAATCGTAAGACGGAAAAGGAGAAGGAGAGCAAAGTTAATCGTGATAATAGTAATGATAATAATAGTAATAATAGCAGTAATCAATGATGGCTGTATGGTGGTTTAAATTCGATAACGATGGCGGCGTTGGATATTTTCTTGTAACGATGGTCTGCAGCACCGAATCTTGAGAAGCGGATCGACCTCCAACAAAGGCTACCCCGTTTCCAGAATCAGCATCCATCAGCTTCTCCTTGTCCTCGCTCGTATCCATTCGCGTTTACCGATTATAATATTCGCACTGCCGCGCGACACGTTCCCCAGGGGGAAACAAAAGACCTCAGCCGCACTTCTGTTACACGCGCACTGTATTGACCCCCCCAAGATTGATGATAACGGACAGTCACTTCTGCCTTCCACTTTTCTTCTTCTTCCGCTTGAAGAAGCAACAGCATCTGCAAATAAACCAAACACTAATAGGACTTAGAGTCATTCCCTTTTCTTTTCACTTTGCGCTATTGACACCAACATGCAGCATTACAAGGCATTCCAAAGCGCAGATAGATCTGCTTCTTTTTCAAACCGATTCGGCTAAGTACCGGCTCTAGAAAACATTGTCCCGCTCGAAACGCCGTGTGGGTCGATGGGTAAAATTAATTACGACAAAAGGAACGCAAAGGATACAAGCGGAGATCGTATTATTTCGTTAAAACAGAAATCTCTCGCTCGAGATTCGAACAAATCTGTTTCGAATACAAACATAAACAACATGAAAGTATATGTATAGAACTAGATACATAATAGTATATTCTACGGTACAACTCAAAGTATATATGAACATCATATTTTATGTGAGTAATTGCGAATAAACAAAAATTATCGGAGATTGTATTTTGCCTTTATATTATACAAAAGAAAATGCTTTAACGGCCACTTGTGCTTGGACAGTAAACCAAGTTCGGGGATCAGTCTAGGAACAACAGTGGACGTGGGAGGTTTAAGACTTCGGCGTAGGATCTTTCCGCATCCACGACAATGTCTTTTTGCTGGCGAACATTTTGTTCTGAAAGAGGACAGACAGGAGAAGATTTAACATGTATCATGCAGAAGGTACGAGAAGAGTAACGCGAATCAAAATTGTACAAACGATAAAACAGGGGTGATACTATTCTATTGTATTAGTATACACTTCGCTTCTTTTCATAGTCTCTGAACTTCTAATTCTAATGAGACACGTATGCATGCACTATTTACAAAATATTTTCCGCCTGATCACGATTTATCTATTACTCTTATCGAGGAGAGTTTCTAGTTAGAAGACGAAAATCGAATGATCGCAATATGTACTTACTTGGTTTCGTCGACCGTGTCCACTTCTTGAGGCGCAGTAATTGGCGTATTCGAGTGTCCTGCTGTAGGATCATCGTTGGCTAACTCTCCGTTCGTCGAGGATACCACCTACATACGTAAAACGTTGTTATCAAAAAGATCATGAGTAAAGAGACGATAGGGGCATTCAATTAAATATAAGGAGAAACTATGTATCTTCGACTGATCTCAAAAATAAAATCTTCTTATATACCACGTACTCTAAATAATACAGAATAGACATTCTACCACACTAATGACGATATGTATTTATATACACGTGTAGAAACTTCTACTTCGGTAGGCTAAGACCATAATTTACACGAGAAAATAAGCGGCATCTTATATTCATGAGGCGATTGTTAATGCACACGAAGTGAAAACTCTCTAACAACATGGTACAACTAATCAACTCAGTTATCAAGTTACTCTCGTAAAAAAACCAAGAGGAATGCAACTTGTCGGTTATGCTTTCAAACTTCGAAGAAACTGAGGAAGAAAAAAAGGAGAACGCGATATTGTGGTGGATGAAGCGTACTGGATTAGTGAGGTGACTGAATTATAAGACGGGCGAATCGATCAACGAAACAAACGTCCGCATGCGGCAACAAACCAATTTGCATAGACTTCTAACTGACCATAATCCGGCGTTGCTTTGGCTAGAAATAGAGGGAACGGTTTACTTCGCAGACGCGTCTGCACGTCACCCTTCCTTCGGCTAAGAAAATGGAAAACAAAGGGAACAAGTAGGTAACACGGGCAAGGGTGTATCGTCTCCTTTTATTCGAACGTAAACGTGTTACACATGAATCAAATTACATGTACAAGATCATTCTCTGTCTCTTTTACTCTACGAACGAGACATTTCCTCCTGCTAAAACACTGAACGAGTGGACCAAATATACTGTCGTGTGTTATCGAACAATCGCAGTGATGTTATCGAACGGTATCCATAACAATTCGAACGGACAAAAAGATACAACAACAAATTAAAAATAATAAAAGGAAAGGCGTATTTTGGGATAGAAACGTGAAACAGACGGAGAGAGCGGAAGGTATGTAGGATGCGCAAGGTCTACTCACCTGTACGGAACCGTGCCTATCGGCGGGTGTCAATGTACCACCAGCTCCTGATTGCTTCGCAGTATCTGTCCTCGACGTACCCACCC